>NC_057797.1:583635261-583799702 GCF_018294505.1 Triticum aestivum | reverse complement strand
AGGCAGGGGGATCGGAGGGTACCTCCGTGCTCAGGGCGCCATTCTGCGTCGGTTGGTGGTGGTGGTGGTCGCCGGCGAGTACCACGTCGACGACGAGCTTTGCTCCGGCGGACGGCGGCTCGGGTGGTCGAGGGACTCGTCGGAGAGGGCTGCAGAGATCAAACTGAGGAGGGGGTTAGGCTCCTGGTAGCTAGAGAGGGTAACGGACGGGGTTTGGGCGCCGGAGATGGCCTCACCGGAGCGAATCGTGGTGGCGGCTGAGGCGGATCGGGGCGGCCGGAGTTGGGGGAGGAGACCTCCTTGAGGTCCTCCTAGTGGACTGGCGGGGTGTTGGTGAGGAGTGGTGATGCTGCGTGCACGAGGGTGAGCTCGGGGCCCTTTTTATAGGCGGCCCGAGGCGGTTGCTGTGAACGGGGATCTCCGGCGAGTGATTACGGCGGAGCCGTGGATGTGCAGGGGGATTAGGGGCTTGAGCATCATCGTTGAGGTCCACCGGTCCCATTTAGGTGCTAAACGGGCTGGAGTTTGGTGCTTTGGGGTGAGTTCGACAGAACGGGGCGGCGCGGGCCCGTCGGCGGCAGGGAGCGCGTCCCGTGCTTGCCGGCCACGGTGGCGGTGCCACGGGCGTGCGCTGGCACGCATGAGGCCACGCGGAGAGCAGAGGGGCGATGGGCGGCGCGGAACGGCGTTGAGCCGCCGTTCTTGTCCCCTGTCGGCCGCCACGGGAGGTCCCGACGCCGCAGAAGACGCCAGCGAGGGCGGGCCAGCGTGCCACCGACGCCAGGAAGACTCCACGCACGCGTGTGAAGCTCCGGACAAGAGGGAGGGGCTGCGAGGAACGTGCCAAGTGCACTGTGATCGTGTGAGTGAAGCTGACGAACGCAAAATGACACTGAAGTCTGAATTTTCTGAATTTTGAACAACAACAATGCATGCAAGGTGTTCGACAGAATGAATTTGGCCTGTGGTGATTTTTCCTTGAGCTGATTTTTGGTGGAGTGGCTTCTCATTGCTCAAGTAGGCTGCCTGAATTTTGGTGAAATTTTTGGAGGAGTGTAGATATGAATTTCATCAAATTTGGCAAATCTGGTCCAAACTTGCAGAGACTGAATTTTGAAAATTTTGAAAAGAGGAGGAGTGGATCAAGATGGTTCTGGGTTGTGGGTACAAAGGACTATCCAGGAGAGTTGGTTTGAGGTCAAAACTCAAATGCAATAGGGTACTTGCTTTGAAAATTACTCAGGCTCCAAATAATTTTCAGAATTGATTTGAGAGGAAAAATAATTAGAATAAAATCCAAAACTTGCTTGGATTATTTGGGACAGAGAACTTAGGTGGATCACAAGGAGTAGGGGAGGTTTTGGAGGGGGTTTTACCACATGGGCAAAAATGCAAAGCCATGGGTGGTTTTCAAGATATGAAAATCCCAAGTTTTCATAGAGTTCTTTTTAAAAGAAAAAGATTAAACTCCCAAAATAAATTTGAGAGGGAACCAACAGAGAAGAAGATTCAAAAGGTTCAAACACCAAGGTTTGAAAAAATAAAATCCTAGCCAAAGCAAGGAAGTTTTTAAGAGGAAGGTTTTCTGAAAGAAAAATTTTAAATGGCCTCTCTTCAAAAACCACAAAGTTTTTGATAAAAACCAAATAAAAATTTTGGAGTGTCACAACACCTACCCCCTTAGGAAAAATCTCATCCCCGAGATTTCAGCTGATCCTTAAATAAGTGTGGATGCTCTATCCGAAGAAAATCCTCGCTTTCCCAAGTTGCTTCACTGTCGGTGTGATTGCTCCACTGGACTTTGAAAAACTTGATGGTCTTCTGTCGGGTCCTCCTTTCAGACTCCTCTAATATTCTTACGGGACGTTCCCGATAAGTGAGGTCTGGCTGCACGTCAATGTTTTCATGGGATACTTGTTTCTCTGGGTTGTTTACGCACTTCCTTAATTGAGAGACGTCGAACACGTCGTGAATGTCGGACAAGTCTTCGGGTATACGAACTCACCGGGTTCGAAGCTGACCCTACGATGTTTCTGATCATAATAACTCTTCTGTCGACTTTGAGCGGTCTTAAGTCGGTCTCTGATTAGCTTGACCTTTTCCTCGGCTTCTCTGAGCATGTCTGGTCCGAAGATGCGGCTGTCTCCGGTCTTTGACCAATTTAACGGGGTACGCCATCTTCGTCCGTATAAAGCCTCAAAGGGTGTCATTTGTAGGCTGGCCTGGTAGCTATTGTTATACGCGAACTCGGCGTATGGCAGGCTTTCTTCCCAACTGGTTCCATATGTGAGGACACATGCTCTCAGCATGTCTTCTAAAACCTGGTTTACGCGTTCTGTTTGTCCATCAGTCTGTGGGTGGTATGCGGTACTGAAGGCTAGTTGGGTTCCCAGGGCCTGTTGTAAATGCTCCCAAAATCTTGAGACGAACTGAGTGCCTCTGTCGGATATTATAGTCTTCGGGACACCGTGCAGACAAACTATGCGGGAAAGATAAATCCTGGCAAGCCTCTGAGTGTTGTAGGTTGTCTTCACTGGAATAAAGTGTGCCACTTTGGTCAACCTGTCAGTGATGACCCATATGGCATCATTCCCGTGTCGTGACCGAGGTAGTCCGACAATAAAATCCATACCTATTTCATCCCATTTCCACTCAGGTATTTTGTTAGGTTGCAGTAGTCCGGCTGGTCTCTGATGCTCAGCTTTTATGCGTTGACATGAGTCGCAACATGCAATGAAGGCGGCTATGTCCCGATACCGTGCCACCAAAATCTTTCCTGAATATCTTTATACATTTTGGTTCCTCCAGGGTGGATTGAATATGGAGTGGTGTGTGCTTCAGCTAAAATTTGCTGTTTAAGGTCTTCTATGTTTGGCACGCAGAGCCTTTCTCCGTACCATAATATTCCTTCTTTGTCTATGACGAATTCTGAGGCCTTGCCCATACTCAACTTCCTTTTGATGCCTTCGATGCTGGTGTGACCGGGCTGAGCTTCTTTAATTTTCTCCACAAGGTTGGGTTGTATTTCCAAGTTTGATATGGTGCCTTCTGCTACCATTATCAAGTTGAGCTTGGCAAATTCTTGATGGAATTCGGGCCTCAAGCTGTGCAGATAGTTTTCGTCGGAGCTGGGGTTCCGACTAAGGGCATCGGCCACTACATTTGCTTTCCCTGGATGGTAATGGATACCAACATCATAATCCTTTACTAACTCCAACCAACGTCGTTGCCGTAAGTTTAGTTCTGCCTGTGTGAAAATATATTTGAGACTTTTGTGATCCGTATATATTTCACATCGATTCCCAAGTAAGAAATGCCTCCATTCCTTGAGTGCATGAATAACTGCTGCCATTTCTAAGTCATGAGTGGGATAATTTTCCTCATGCTTGCGAAGTTGCCTTGAAGCGTAGGCGACAACCTTGCCTTCCTGCATCAACACGCATCCGAGACCCTTTCTGGACGCGTCACAATATACTTCAAAATTCTTGTGTATGTCGGGGACAATTAATACCGGTGCTGTCGTTAACTTCTGTTTTAGTTCTTGGAAACTTTTCTCGCAGGTTTCTGTCCATTCAAACTTCTTATCTTTCTTGAGTAACTGCGTCATAGGCTTGGCTATGGTGGAAAATCCTTCAATAAATCTGCGATAATATCCTGCCATTCCAAAAAAACTCCGTATGTCCGTTACGCTGGCTGGTGACTTCCAGCCAAGTACGGCCTTGACTTTCTCTGGGTCCACTGTGATACCGTCTTGGGTCAGCACGTGGCCTAGAAAGCCTACTTGTCTTAGCCAAAATTCGCACTTGCTGAACTTGGAATACAATTGGTGTTTTCTTAGCTCTCCTAGCACAATCCTGAGATGTTCTGCATGCTCTTCTGGTGTCTTGGAGTATACCAGAATATCATCGATGAATACCACGACGAACTTGTCCATAAACTTCATAAATACTTTGTTCATGAGGTGAACAAAATATGCTGGGGCGTTAGTTAATCCAAATGGCATCACTGTGAACTCGTACAGTCCATATCTGGAGGTGAAGGCTGTTTTGGGGATATCTTCCGTTCGTACTTTCAATTGATGGTATCCTGACCTTAAGTCAATTTTTGAGAATACCTTGGCCTGAGCGAGTTGATCAAACAAATCGTTTATCCTTGGCATCGGGTATTTGTTTTTGACTATGACCATGTTAAGTGCTCGATAGTCAATACACAATCTCAGTGTTCCATCCTTCTTTTTGGCAAATAAAATTGGTGATCCCCAAGGTGAGGAGCTGGCTCGAATGTATCCCTTTTCCAGTAATTCCTTTATTTGCTTCTTCAACTCGATCAACTCGGATGGTGCCATTCTATATGGTTTCTTGTATATGGGAGTGGTTCCTGGTGCTAGCTCAATGCGGAATTCTATTTCTCGGTCTGGTGGCATGCCTGGTAGCTCTTCAGGGGATACATCTGGAAATTCACACACTACTGGAACCTTGTTTAGCTCAGAAACGTCCACCTTATTCAATCTCGGTTGCCGGGGTATTTTTCCTTCCTTGGCTGATACTCTTATTGTCTTCCCTTGGTGGTGTGTGAGAATTACGGTCCTGTTGAAACAGTCGATAAAACCCTTATTGGTGGTTAGCCAATCCATCCCTAGGATGACATCCAGTCCTTTATTTTCCAACACGATAAGATTTGCGTGAAACTCCAATCCTTCGAACTCAATGACCACATTCTGATAGTAATTCTGAGTAACTTGCTGAATCCCAGGGGACTTGATGGTCATGGATTTCTCCAGGGGAAGCATCGAAAAATTATTTTGCAAAGCAAAACTTTTCGAAATGAAAGAGTGAGAAGCTCCAGAATCAAACAAAACCATTGCAGGTATTGTGTTGACAGGAAACGTACCGAGTACGATATCCGGAGCATTTTGTGCCTCCTCTTTAGTTATGTGGTTCAGATGACCCTTCCTGTGGTTATTGTTGGGATTGAAATTGTTTCGCTTGGGTGCGGAATTGTTGTCGTCGTTGTTCGGCTTTGGGGTTGAATTCCTTGGCTTGGGGCACTGTTTGGCATAGTGCCCTTCTTCTCCACAAGCGTAACAAGTAACGCCGGGGCGATAGGTGAATTCCTTGTCCCTTGCATGAAAATTCTTGATTGGGCGTGAGACATTGGATGAGAATTTGTGTGTCGCACCCTTTTGAAAATCTGTCTTGCTTCGGTGATTGCGAGCATGATTAGTCTGGTCCCTTTTTCGCTTGCGGATATCTTCCAGACTGCGTCTCTCATTTTCCAGAGTAATGGCTTTGTCTACCAGTGTTTTAAAATCAGGAAAAGTGTGCACAACCAGTTGGCATTTAAGCGCGGGCGCCAGATCGTCAAGGAATTTCTCCATCTTCTTGATTTCAGTCATACGCTCTTCATTGGCATAGCGGGACAATAGAGTAAATTGACTGTTGTAATCTGACACTGTCATGTTCCTTTGTTTGAGGTCATCGAATTCTCTCTTCTTGATTTTCATAATACTCTTAGGAATGTGTGCACCACGGAAACCTTCCTTGAAATCATCCCAGGTTATGACATTTTCGTTGGGATGCATGTGCAGAAAATTCTCCCACCACGATGCGGCTGCTCCTGTGAGATAGTGCGGAGCATACAATACCTTCTCGGGGTCTGAACATTTTGCAATAATTAATTTTCTCTCCATATCTCGAAGCCAGTCCTCGGCTTCAAGAGGTTTGTCAGTGTGAGAAAATGTTTGAGGACGTGTCTTCTGTAGCTCAGATAACTTGGAATGCTGCTGATACTGTCCATGATGATTTCCCATGTTGATGACTTGGTTCATCATTTCCCGATGTTGTTGCTGACTCTGCTCATAAAGGCGGCACATTTGTGAAAGTGCCGATTCACTGCCCTGTTGGCTTGACTGTCCCTGAGTGAACTCGTTGCTGGGTTGTGCATCAAAATTTTCCTCTGGTGGAGTTGGCATGGAGCGAGTCCAAGGACGAGACATTTTTCACTCTGGGGAAATATTTTTGTAAAACTTATAAGAAAAGCAGAAAGAGTCGCAAAAACAAATCCAAAGAAAAAAAATGCATAAAGCTGGCAAATAAAACTAAATAAACCAGCTTACTTAAGAAAAACAAATCGTCTTTGCACACGGAGAAGGATGCTCATTACATATCTTACACGCGGGCGCGTAATTATACAATACATCACTCAGATATGCGTACATAATCCTGACATGTTATTTAGGCTAGTGCACTTCTCCAGATCCTACATGATGCGCAAACAGGCTACTTCTCACGACGTATGTACATATCTTACAAAGCGGTACAATACATGGCAGCTAGGCGTACTTAGCAGAGATGTTGACGACCTCCTTTGCCCTGCCGAGAGGGCGAGGCGTAGCGAGGTTGGGGACTCGACTTCCTCCTCGCTAATAGGCTCCATACGTGTAGTGTTGCGCAGAGTGGACAGAGCGGTTGCCAGGGGGCGGAGCAACACGTACAGGAGTGGGCGCGAAGGGTGGTGCAGTGCGCGCTTGAAGTGGTGCAATGACTTGGTTGAATACTTCGGTAGAAGGCAGGCGACGAGTAGGCGTAAAAGATGGCTGAGGACGAGACCAAAGTCAGTGGCGGTGCGATGGGTAGGAGGCTCCCTCCTGTTGCCCAGCACAGCCATGAACTGAGTCCATCGGGTAGCTACGAAGTCGTCCACCAGGTTGTCGAAGGCTGCCTCCAGGGCCCGGAGATACTCAATGAGCATCTCAAAAGCCTCGTCTCGTTCTCCTCTGGGCAGGAGTATGCGTAAGTGACAGGTGTAAGGCACATGCACGGAAGATAACGGGTAACGACGAGTCTTCATCACGGGAAGGACCATCCCTGAGACGAGCCTATCGCCTCGCGGGCTGCCATCTGCACTAGCGTGCCTCTCCGTAGGCATGGCTCTTCCCACGAACCGGAAGCGGCGTAACTCACCACGCCCTCCCTTGAACTGCCACCGCGGCCTGGTGCATAGTCAGACTGTCGTTGACTCGGTGCTGGCAGAGTGTGAAGACTGGGCGCACAGATGGGCCCCATCGGGACCTGAACGATGAAGGAAAGAAGCTTGACGAACCATCGGGCACGTTGGCGAAGGTCTGAGACTCGCAGCTGTTGTCGGCCATCTACAAAAGTAGGCAAAAATTCTGTATGGTCAGATCATAATTTATGCTGACTGACAGAAAATGACTACAATTGCAAAAATATAAATTAGCTCTATCATGCTAATAACCAATTAGCGATCGCACCTAGTGGCTTCATACAGTCAGCCTGGCTCTGGTACCAAGCTTGTCACGACCGGTTTTCCAATAAAAATATTTATTGAGAAACCAATCTTTTGAGTCCAGTATGAGAGAAATCCTCCTCACTGGTAGACAAATTCTTGATACAATAAGCCAGTAGCATAAAATATATTACAGGGTCGAACTACGGTTGCTCAACCAAATTATTACAAGCACGCCAATAATTATACATAATGGCGGACATGACACAGTGGTGTGGAGGCATACTACTGACTCGAGGATAGGGCGGTGGTGGAGAAACACAGCGGGGAGAGAAATACAAGACTCTAAGTCTATCATCTCATCGAGCGTCGAGGTGAGGCTCGATGAATTTATTTGGTAGCGGAAGCGGATATAAAACAGTGACCAAATCCAGGGTCGCACGAGACTGACTGGGACTCCTCTAGGTGTCGGACTCGCTATCAAACTCTTCATCCATGAGATCGCCTTCGTCAGGCATCTAGCCAAATCAACAAGCCAGTGAGTACTTTGAAAGTACTCGCAAGACAGTTCGGACGTAAGATATAACAAATGCATGCATGGATGCGTCATGAATAATTCACCAATGTACTTTCAAAGATTAGCATAACAAGGAAAGTAAAAGGGAAACGGCGGTAGTCCGCCTGAAATCCCAACAAAACATAAATAATTACCGATCGGGTGTCTGAAGCGACGCCTCGAAAGGTGAACAAATAAATATAACGAAATGATGCCACAGTCGGGCGTCTTAGCGACGCCACATAAAGGGCTTTAAAAGAAATACCACAGTCGGATGTCGGGGCGACATCACAAAAAGGGCTTTAAAAGAAATGCCACAGTCGGGCGTCGGGGCGACATCACAGAAAGGGCTTTAAAAGAAATGCCACAGTCGGACGTCGGGGCGACATCATAGAAAAGGGCTTTAAAAAAATGCCACAGTCGGACGTCGGGGCGACATCACAGAAAGGGCTTTAAAAGAAATGCCACAGTCGGACGTCGGGGCGACATCACATAAAGGGCTTTAAAAAGAAATGCCACAGTCGGACGTCGGGGCGACATCACAAAAAAGGGCTTGAAAAGAAAGTAAAATACAACAATGCCACAGTCGGACGTCTGAGCGACATCGCAGAAAGGGCTTTGATTCACAAGTAAATAATAGTCACAATAAACATTTAATTCATGAGAATAAATGGGTTAGTCCATCCATAGGAATAATCATTTAACTGGAATTAGCACTCATGCGAATCACCGGAGTCTCTGTCATCAAAACTGACATTTGATTAGAATAAGATAATATCGATCTGGGACAGGGAATAGATGATTTGGAGGAATATGTGACTCTGCAGAGTTTGTACAAAAATTTTCACACAGCCAACGGATTTCCGTAACCACGAAGGACTAGTTCCGTTTACGGTATTTTGGAAGAAAACACAGCTAACCAGTACACACCCATCCTACCTCTCGATGCTAGGAATCACCCTAGACATCGTCCAAGAAAAACTTTTGAGACGGGGAGATCACAATCTCGAATAGCATGGGATCAAATTTATACACGCGCGCTCTAAGGGGTGCCCCCCTCTCGGTCCCAACCGGAAACACCCATGCCCCCTGACCGGATGACTGGCTTTAATCCAGGGCCATGGAACCATCATCACGGCCTCTCCTTTTGGTGTGTACCAGAAAAGCGGTTCGCAACTTACTAAACCATATTCCTTGCGGAAAACATGTGGTAGTACAGGGAAGGAAATGAGAGGAACTGGACCGATACGGTTTGACACTGAAGTCACATAGTCTGGCATAAGACTGGCATGCTACAACACTGCCATCTCACCCATCCTCATGCCAACACATGACCATTCATACTCACATCCATCCACTTATGGATCATCGAACTCACTTACCTCATTATCGCATAAAATAACGTTCATCGATATGCTTCTCAACATGCCATAAAACTAACTAAATGCAAAACATGGCAAGACACTCATCATATCAAAAGTTCAAACATGCTTGCCTGGTTCAGAGTAGTCGGAGCCTAGCTCGGTGAAGTTCGCGGCTCCGTCACCTCCTTCGGTATCTACGGTATAAGAAAATATATGTGCTATCGTAAATACCAAGGAGTGCACAAAAATATTCGAAATATTTTTCGAATAAATCTGATAAAAAACTAGACAAAATTTAAAGAGGACAGAAAAAGAATCAATCAAAAATACTTTTCTGTTTAAAAGTTATAAGGGTTTTTGCCCAGGGACTCATCTGTAATGAAACAGAAAGTTTCCAGGGGCTAGCTTGTAAAAACAGAAATGCTTCGGCAGAAACTACGCCAGCCCCAAGGGAAAACGTACTTTGCCCGAAGGCGCTTCCAGAAAACGTTTCAGTAGAGAGAGCAGAGAGGCTTACGGTGGGGTCCCACTCGTTAGGTTTGAAATTTCAAAACGGGGGGGGGGGGGGCGAAGCTCGTTGGCGCCCGAGAGCCGCGGTGGTCGCCGGCGGCGATCCACGGCGAGGCAGGGGGATTGGAGGGTACCTCCGTGCTCAGGGGGCCATTCCGCGTCGGTTGGTGGTGGTGGTGGTCGCCGGCGAGTACCACGTCGACGGCGAGCTTTGCTCTAGCGGACGGCGGCTCGGGTGGTCGAGGGACTCGTCGGAGAGGGCTGCAGAGATCAAATTGAGGAGGGGGTTAGGCTCCTGGTAGCTAGAGAGGGTAACAGACGGGGTTTGGGCGCCAGAGATGGCCTCACCGGAGCGAATCGTGGTGGAGGCCGAGGCGGATCGGGGCGGCCGGAGTTGGGGGAGGAGACCTCCTTGAGGTCCTCCTAGTGGACTGGCGGGGTGTTGGTGAGGAGTGGTGATGCTGCGTGCATGAGGGTGAGCTCGGGGGCCCTTTTTATAGGCGGCCCGAGGCGGTTGCCGTGAACGGGGATCTCCGGCGAGTGATTATGGCGGAGCCGTGGATGTGCAGGGGGATTAGGGGCTTGAGCATCGTCGTTCAGGTCCACCGGTCCCATTTAGGTGCTAAACGGGCTGGAGTTTGGTGCTTTGGGGTGAGTTCGACAGAACGGGGCGGCGCGGGCCCGTCGGCGGCAGGGAGCGCGTCCCATGCTTGCCGGCCACGGTGGCGGTGCCACGGGCATGCGCTGGCACGCATGAGGCCACGCGGAGAGCAGAGGGGCGATGGGCGGCGCGGAACGGCGTTGAGCCGCCGTTCTTGTCCCCTGTCGGCCGCCACGGGAGGTCCTGACGCCGCAGAAGACGCCGGCGAGGGCGGGCCAGCGTGCCACCGACGCCAGGAAGACTCCACGCACGCGTGTGAAGCTCCGGACAAGAGGGAGGGGCTGCGAGGAATGTGCCAAGTGCACTGTGATCGCGGGAGTGAAGCTGACGAACGCAAAATGACACTGAAGTCTGAATTTTCTGAATTTTGAACAGCAACAGTGCATGCAAGGTGTTCGACAGAATGAATTTGGCCTCTGGTGATTTTTCCTTGAGCTGATTTTTGGTGGAGTGGCTTCTCATTGCTCAAGTAGGCTGCCTGAATTTTGGTGGAATTTTTGGAGGAGTGTAGATATGAATTTCATCAAATTTGGCAAATCTGGTCCAAACTTGCAGAGACTGAATTTTGAAAATTTTGAAAAGAGGAGTGGATCAAGATGGTTTTGGGTTGTGGGTACAAAGGACTATCCAGGAGAGTTGGTTTGAGGTCAAAACTCAAATGCAATAGGGTACTTGCTTTGAAAATTACTCAGGCTCCAAATAATTTTCAGAATTGATTTGAGAGGAAAAATAATTAGAATAAAATCCAAAGCTTGCTTGGATTATTTGGGACAGAGAACTTAGGTGGATCACAAGGAGTAGGGGAGGTTTTGGAGGGGTTTTTACCACATGGGCAAAAATGCAAAGCCATGGGTGGTTTTCAAGATATGAAAATCCCAAGTTTTCATAGAGTTCTTTTTAAAAGAAAAAGATTAAACTCCCAAAATAAATTTGAGAGGGAACCAACAGAGAAGAAGATTCAAAAGGTTCAAACACCAAGGTTTGAAAAAATACAATCCTAGCCAAAGCAAGGAAGTTTTTAAGAGGAAGGTTTTCTGAAAGAAAAATTTTAAATGGCCTCTCTTCAAAAACCACAAAGTTTTTGATAAAAACCAAATAAAATTTTTGGAGTGTCACATTGGTTCTCTTCGAGGGTTCTCGCATGTGATAATGGAAGTTGATTGCATGCAACACTCGCCACAATTCTCACTTAATTCTGGCTCATATCCTGTTACAAATAGTCGCGCTCGGTAATATTTCCTCTTTTTTTGTTATTCAGCATGTAAACAGGTCGGCAAACCTTGCGGCGCACCTTCGTGCGAACCGTGCTTGCTGCACTTTCAATGTGGCCGAGAGCTGGCTTGATGAAACACCTCGCTTCCTACTTCTTTTTTTGCGGGGTACCTCGCTTCCTAGTGACCAGTGTCTTGGCCGATCGTCCTAAGAATGCTTATATATGAATAAAGCTCTCTCATTTACCCGCAAAAAAGATTAATCCATATGAGCGCTGCTATGCATACGACTCATGGTGCACGATTCTTGCACGACAGTGGTAATCAAGCCGTCCATGCCTATGAGAAAACTACGGCATGCCAATGGATTCACCATCGTCCAGCTTTCGTCCGAACAAGTATCGTCTGCGTAGTAGTTTCGAAGCCATAGAGCTTAACCGGAAAGGAGGGAGTATGGACTAGCACTACTTTTTGGTGTGTCCCGTCAACTCGCAGAACAAGGAGAAGCTTGCAGGACAAGGTGAAGCTCGCTTACGCCTTTTGACTAATGCAACGTACCCTCGGTGGACATGCATCAGTCCATTCGGTGTCAGATTGTGAGAGGCATACACTGTAGTACCCAACATGTGGAGTACCATCATTATTTGACTTCACGAAGAGGCGAAGAGCCAAGCGCAGTAGTACGAGTAGTACTACTACTAGAACCGCATGATGGAGCGTCTGTACTCTTTTTTTATCTCTGATAAAGTACACGTTTATTCCGGAGAAGGGCGGAAAACGGCAGCCCAACATGTAATGAATGATATCGATCAACCAACCATGCTCGAATATATCTTGGCCTCCGTGCGAGCCCGTTTGTGTGTTCTCGCTCCTCGTCTCTCTCAAGGAACATCGGAATGTCTCTTTGCCGTCAATTGAGATCGGTTTGCTCACACTCCTGTCCCACATGTCAGTGATATGCCAAGAGGACGTGCGTTGACCGACTGGCCATACACGTACTTGGTTTTGCACCTTCATACTACTCCTCCCTCCGTCACAGTTTACAGGGCGCGCTTCATTATGATGCATTTCTCTCAAAGCATTTCCACCACCAGAGAGACTTTAGACGCGTTTGGTTTAATGCTCAATTAATTAGGGTGTGGTAACCGCAATCAAGTCCACAATTTTCTCTCCATGTACTATACTACTACGGAGTGGAGTAAGTGCATGCATGTGTGTACCCGGGGTGGAAGCACTGCATGCTTGTGCGTACGCATTATTCCCTCTAGTAATATACGCCGTGCTATAACTACCAAAGCTATTTTTCAGGCCGATCTCTAGTCGCCTTGGTCCCACAGATTTTTTTTCTTTTTTTTGAAGCGTGCTGTATAAACAGTGGTGGATGGAGTAGTATGAGCGGATTCAAAGAAGAGCGTATTGATGGTTGCTTCTTCAGAGCAACTTATAGTGGGAAAGGTGGGGCTTATGATTTGACTGCTCATTACTCACTATTAATGCGGCGCAACGACCGGGCTGAGTCTCCCATGCGGTTGTGCACTACCCCCTCGGTTCTTAAATATACTCCGGAGTATTTGTCTTTCTAGAGATTTCAACGAGTGACTACTCAAATATTTGTCTTTTTAGAGATTTGGACTGGCACATACGGATGTATATAGACATATTTTAGAGTGAAGATTCACTCATTTTGCTCCATATGTAGTCACTTGTTGAAATCTCTAAAAAGATAAATAGAATATTTAGGAACGGATGGAGTACACATACGAAGCAAAATGAGTGAATCTACACTCTAAAATATGCCCGTTTGAAATTTGTAAAAAGACAAATATTTAGGAACGAAGGAGTATAATTTTGTGCATCGCACATGGACCCGGATGATGAAGAGGCTTCTGGGAATGCTATCAAGCTTCCATCATTTGTTTACATAATTGACGTACTATACAAATAATTTTCCAGCGACAGGAAATTGTACAATGGTGTGAGCTTTCATCTTTTGTTTCGCGTGTCTTGCCATCGATGCTCTTTCGGAAATGATAAAAAACCAACTTCCTTGCTAATGCATGTCAATTATTAGGAGATCAGAGCTAATAATTACATCACAACTGAAGACGGAGTTGTGAGAAGGTGTCAACTATGGAAGATCCACATGCAGCGATATGGGAAGACGGGCAGTGGAGTAAGGCCGGAGGGGATACCTGGAGGTCATTGGGATGTAACTAGGTGAGCGGCGGCGGGCGAAATCTGCGAGCAGGTGGCGCAGGCCCTGCCGCGCTGGAGCTTGGTCAGAGAGAATGACGTGTACCGCAGATCGGGACGTGCTGCCTCGGCGCCATCGAACGGAGAAATGATGCACTTCCTCCCTTTCCCCCAGTGGACAGGATGCGGCCGGATTAGTGACCAATGGTGAGAGAGAGAGAGAGAGAGAGAGAGAGAGGCCACCACACTCCCTTTCCCCCGGCGGACGGGATGCGGCCGGATGAGTGACCAACGGTGAGAGAGAGAGAGGCCACCGCAGCCTTGTGCGAGATACTCTGAAGAGCGACAAACCAGGCAGGCAGGCTCCATTGTATATAGTGAGTGGACTATCTTTTTCTCCATAAAAAATCGTTTTATATTTTGTGTACATGCCATTAAGCGATATAACTTTATTTCAAAATAACGCGGCACCGCGTCAAGTCAAACTTTGTTTCGTGCACGCGTGGTACATGACCTCCCTAGGTAAACAATCGCTACAGGCGTTCAAATTAGCACGTGGGCTGCCATTTCGTAAAGAAATGAGCTCCACTGTGTACCCGCGCGGGTGTGGCTGGGCACGAAGCGTGAGTACGTGCACGGTGCACCTATTCTCTTCTTGTATACGTACACCACCTACGTGGGGTTGTGTGAGAGAGATACAAACCTAGAGAGATATAGTGTGTGGGTTCTTGAGAGTTTTTTTAGGGGGGGGTCAATCAAAAAATGTAACATATGCAATGCGTGTGAAATAGAGTCCTGGATATAACATATATATAGAGGGGGTGATCGACGAGAAGAGAGTGGAGGTATCATCGGCTTGAGGTGTCCATAGAATCAGTGGCGGAGCTTGGGACACATCTTAGGAGGGGCAAATGGGCTGGGGGGAAACTAACATCAGGTTTAGGATAGATTTCTATGAATCTATGGGCAATTACTTATGATAATATGAACAAATCTCCTGGGTAGGGGGGTGATGGCCCAGCTTGATCTCCACTAAGCTCCGCCACTGCATAGAATCGAAGAGAGGGATGATGTGTGTCTGTGTGTGCGCACGCGATCGATAAAGAGTGCCATCGAATTTGTGTGTGCCCACATCAAAGATATAGAGTGGCTGGCCTACTGGAACGTGAGATGGGACATGTGCAGTTTGTCTCTGTGGCATGGATACCTACCTGCAGCGCTCAACTATCAGTGTGTGGTGGGGGAAGATGGAGGCCCAATTAACTATAGAGGTACAATGACTGGTATATGTGTGGAGGAGGAGAGAGACCTACCTCATGTATTAAGGAGTTCGATCTGCCTCATATATTAAGGGAGATCGATCGACATCCATGCATATGTGCAGGAGAGGAATAAGGTTGGGAGAGAGACAGAGCTAGAGTGTTGGAGGGGGTGGTAGTCGAGTTGCTTCTAACAAATGGTGGGATAGGCTTGCTAGACAAACGGAGGGCACACCCGCAATATCAATACGAGAGGAGATGGCTGCTTGTTGTTTGTGCATGTGCGTGTGAGAGACGGGTCAGGAGGCATGCACAAATGATGAGGGGGGACGATGTGGCTGTGGTAAGCAGACGTAACTACATAGGAAGATCAATCGCCCTTTGTTAGAGAAAGGAGAGACATAACTTGTGAGGTACGTCGATCGATGGGGGGTAGTTAAAGTCGATCTAGGTATATGTTGGGAGATCGATCGGTATACATGCATGTGTGTGTTAGAAGCAAATGAGGCAAGAGGAGAAGGATAGAGAGAGAGGGATGCATGTAGGAGGTGTTACGAGAGGCATACTATATCGAGGGGGGAGGAGTGTGCGAGTACGAGAACGATGAAAAGAGTGGTGGGAGTGACGCATGGACGGTGACAAGAGAAGAGGGGAAGCTTGTGTTTGTGCTAGGCACACCTGGCTAGAGAGGCATATCGATCGATGTGTGCCGTAAAGAAGGAGCTGGGGGGCCTACACACACTGTGGGTGAACAACCTAAAGTGAAAAGATGAATTTGCGTGATGGAGCTAGAGAATGTTGAGGGAGGGTGAGAGGGATGCGGTCTTGTGCATGCACAAGAGAAAGTTAGCGCTAGCTACAAAGATAAGAGGGTTGTGTGGGTGTAAAAGACGAATAGAGATCATATATACTTCATTATAAAAAGCGAATTCGGATATTTGAAGAATTTATCATAGTGTTTCAAACCGACGCATGTGTGAATATATATAACGGTGATACACATGGTGTGGTTATGAACATGTTATACTACATTTAATATATTTTATCTCTACTCTTATAAAAACGGAGTTGTTGATGATGGTGTGCCTGCCATCCTGCATTATAGGCCATCTGATTTATATCTAGCGGATAGCAAGGAAACTATGATGGTTGAAGTTGGCAACAATCATGATTGTAGATTCTTATTGAAATAGAGAAACAAATTCAAATTTAGTTCAAATTGCAGTGGTAGTATAGACATTTGGAATGCACTAAAATGTTGGTATGAGTAGGTTACATGCATTATACAGCAAGCGAAAAAATTTAATCGGACATAACATGGATTCATACTCCCTCCCTCCATCTATATAGGGCGTAACGAGATTTTTAAGACCGCCTTTGACTATTGACAAGATTAATAGTACATGACATGCACAATGTGAAAATTATATCATTGAAAGAACCTTTCACAGACGAATTTAACGGTGTGCTTTGTGTAAGTTGCATGTCATATATCATTGCTCTAATATTTGGTCAAAGTTAGCATCAAAAAACGCATTAGGCCCTATATAGATGGAAGGAGGGAGTAGCTTTGAATAGCATTTGTATAGTAAAACGGGGCAAGACTCTCTCTTTGTGTGGTGTGAATAGTTTTATTTTTTCGTTTTCTTTTTGGTTGAGGGAAGTGCGAATTGATTTGGTACGTACAAGTACAATATTACTACACGTTAGGCTTGTCCCTAAAATTCAATCCGCGTCTTGTTATATCCTGAAAATTCAGATATAGTGCTCCCAAAACTGGCGCCTTCACAACCCGCGCCTTGCTATCCCGAAATTACAACGCGCGCGAAAACTCCCTCCAGCTGCCAAATCCCGACACGCGAAATCCCCCTTCTAACCCTGAGCCGAAAGGGCCGCTAGTTCAAATCGGTGGGGGGGTACTTTTGTAACACACCCTACATTTTGGACAAGCGCGTCCCTAAGTCATGCTTCACCCCCTCCCATCGCCCCCTTTTCGCCATTCGAAATCCCAGGCCACCATAACCTCTCCGCTCCAGCCGCGAGACCCCACCCTCCTCCGTCCGCCACGTCACCGCTGCCCAGCCGGAGCCTCTGCCCCGACGACGTCGTCCACCGCAACAGCTCGACATCCCTCGTCCACCTCCCCGGATGAGGATCCGCCGTCCATCTCATCGTCCCGCCGGTTCAGCCGCCCCGTCCTCCACCTCCAAGGAGTTGCTCCGACGATCGCCTCGTCTATCGCGGCTGCTCCATCCCCACAGCGTCGCCTTAACCTGCTCCACCGGAACTGCAGCATCCTCACCGACTCCTCGGACGAAGCCGAGGCTTACTCGGTGCCACCAAAGAGGTTGTACACTCATCACATCACACCTTCTCCTTAACTCGACCTCCCAGCGCCGACGGTGCTCCATCCCACACCCCCATGGAGCGGCTACCTTGAAGCCGGCGCCGCAGGCGACATCTCCACGACGGCTCTCCCCCAGTGCGAGGCCCCTTCTGCGACGGCGTACATACCAGTCGGATCTGCTGCCGCTGCTCCGGGTCTCGCTCGACCGCTCGCTCGCCCAGCTGCTGCTGCTGCTCTCCCCCTCACTCATGCTGCTGCTCTACTGCGATTAAGCCACACTTCAGTCGACTGAATCGGCTTTTGGTTCAGTCGATTTTCAGGGGTTGGCGGGCTCACCGGAGTTAAGGAAGAACCACCCGCAGCAGGGACGGGGGCTCGCTGGAGAGGTACCCTACTATCTATCTTAGGGTTCAGGGTGGGGGCGGGAGGCCTAGAGGGCTGGCAGGGGCGGCGGTGGCGAGTTGTTTCGGGGCGGCGAGGCGGCGCTGGGGCCGGCGGTTCGGCCGGTGGTGGCTGGCAGCTCAGGGGGGTGCAGGTTGAAGATGAACTGCAGGCCCTCCCTAAACTACATGTCAAGTGCCTCTCTGCTACCATTGCGTTCAGTTTCGACAGTAGCATTCAGATTCCACAGTAAATTTCAGTTTCGACAGTTAAGTTCAGAGTCAACAGTTTTTACCACATCTGTTGTAGTCAGGTGGTTTTTGGTGATGTTAATTTTACATCCATTTTACATCATCTATTGGAGATGCTATTAGAATCCCACTTGAGATTGACGATGTCTATCTTGTGCTGCTTCAGCCTTGACGTCTTACGGCTCACCGGAGCTGCTCCAACGACAGAATGATCCATCACAATAGAGCAGTGCCCTGGACGCCGTCTACAGATTCCTTAGATCTTCCTCCACACCTCCGACAGCCACCTCTGCCTCAACTGCTTCAGCGACCAACCCAATGATGCTGAGGTCGACACGGCTACGGCAAAGAGGTTGTACACTTGTTGCATCACTTATTACTATACATTCACGTCGATCCATTAGGGCTATTTTGGTTCAGTGGAAAAACGTCGATCCACTGGTTGTTACCATCACTCTAAATTTCTGCATGCTCTCCTTGCATAATCTCACCATATTTTTTCGTATGCATGTCAGATATTGTACACAGTCATGCTGAACATGTAGAGAAAAAGAGAAGATTTTTTTGCGGCAATACAATGTCATGCAGACATCGCTCCATGGTGGGTTCAATGGCAAACCCTCCCCACCCCTCTCCAAATTGTAATCCAGAGGAAGATATCTGTTCTGAGGCGGATTCAGACGCCGCTAACCACTCCTATTTACCCCCCCAAGGTGTTTGCTCTACCTTGGCATGATGATGTTAGTCATATCATGCATATGTTGCCTTGCAGTGCCTACTTTTGACATCATATATGTCATCTGCTTAGTTTAGACATGTTCTGTAATGCCACCTGTTTAGTTTCTATATCATATATGGGAATTATGCAGTCTCATGTCTTTTAGCCAGCCATAATATATGTGAAATGTGCAATGCCATCCTGTTTAACCAGGCATCATATATTTGAATGATATCTTGCCCATCCTTTTCTTCATTACATTTCCATTTGTCGACAATGTTTGTACATTAAACTACTCTTCCTGTGAATCAGCCATTTGGGTGGGAGATGGAAAAATCTGGAGTGAAAACAAGGCCTTCAGAGCAGACAGTGCTACCTGTCGAAGCAGATCTCTTGTTGGGTCCCGATAGCTCCTCAGAGATGGATTCAGAGACAGATGACCAGTCCTATTCCCCCACTGAGGTGTATGCTCTAACTTGGCACAGTTATACTGCTCATATCATGCATACGGTGTCTTGCATTGCATAGTTTAGACATCATATACACAATATTCAACACCATGTTCTTAGTTCAGACATCATATCGAATGCCCTCTGTTTAGCATATAAATCACATATGTGAATTAAATGATGCGATCCTGATTACTTAGATAACATGTAGGTGAATTATGTCATGCGATCCTGTTTAGTTATTCATCATATCTTTGAATTATGTTATGCTATGCTATCCAGTTTAGATAGACATCATATATGTGAAATTATGTCATGCTATCCGTTTTAGTTAAACAATATACATGTCAACTATTTCATGCCCTCCTTTTCCACACTATCTATTGCATCTGTCTCTCATACAATGTCTGTACATTCAACTATGTTTCCTGTTTATCAGCCATTTGAATTGGAGCGGGCGATGCCAGTATCTAGCGGACTAAAAACACGGTCTTCAAATAAAACAGTGCTACCTCTTGGTGGAGATAGCACCCCGGTTGTACATGCACAAGAACCAGCCCTGCCACACATAACCCAAACTCTCGCAGATTGTACCCCTACTGCGATGGACAGAGAACCAGCTTCACCCAATCTAACCCCAACCCCAGCCGATAGTAACCCAGTTCCTGTTGACACAGCACCATCTCCACCATAGAGCTCCCAAACAAGAGCAGTTAGTAAGGCAGCTCCAGTGCCCAAAGGGCCAGTACTATCATGGCGAACCCCAACTCCACCAGTTAGTACTCCTATTCCTGTGGAGGAAGCACAACCAGCTAGTCCTAGTTTAGCATCTATCGCATTTGATGTTGTTAAATCGTATGTGTGTATCTTTCCATCTTGGAAATATTATACTGAAGATGAAGGAAAATGCCAGTTGCAGGTGTTTGTCTAGGAGTTATGTGTAAGTAATGTTATTCATAGCAATTACTTTGCTTCATCCCATGCATCCTACCTCCATGATGGTTATAATACATCAATTTTTCCCATTTTTCTCTATAGAGAAGGACTGATTTGGAAACTCAGGATGAGGTAACCTGTGCTAATACATCTGCTATCTTCAAGAATGCTTGGTGGCAGTATCGGAATTACCTGAAGAAAACGTACTTCACCGGCAAAGAAACTCATCAAATTCCCTTACGTTCTCCTGAGACACATTTACTGGATGATGACTGGGAACGCCTTGTTCTGTACTAGTCCCGAACCAAGAATGTGGTAAGGTCTATGAGCTCATTTTCTATTTTTAAGTATTATATTCTTGCGTCTTACTGTACTCTGTTCATGTAGAACAAGTGCCTAAACCTAAAGAACAACTATTCTAATTTAAGATTCCATTGCTATCATAGTTCAAAAAAGCGCTAGGTGTTAATTGTGCATTTTGCCACCGCCTTGCGCTTTACTGACCAAAGCACATGCTTATGCGCAGTTATGCACAGATTATGCGTAGTTATGTGCAATGCGTTTTGCCAACGCCTAGAGCCTAGGCGCGCTTAAGCGCTCACTTAGGCGCGCATTTTTTTAACTATGATTGCTTTGCTCTAGTATCAGTGTATTTACTCATACAAACTTATTTTTAAATTGAAGGATCCAATCGAAACTCCAATGGCATAGCAGGTATGTTCATGCATGTTTCTTTAACAGGTTTGGTCTTATCAATAGCTCTGTTGATTTCAATTTCAATTGTGTATACAGTTGACTTTCATATCACGCACATTACTAGCATCACAATAGAGCCAATAGTGTTGTTGTACATGTAGACCCGTGGTACCCATCTGAAATCTTGTTGTGCCGTGTAGTTTCCCACGCTTTGTATTCTTTCACTATTGCTTTGTCTTGAACTGATATGATTTGAACCGTGTCTCTATTTTGATTTGGCAAGACAATGCAGTGACCATAGGACATAGATACATGTTTGTTTGATGCTTTTATTATGTACTAGTACTTGGCAATAGAAGACTTGGTAGTTTAATCCTGTCCACCTTACTAATGAAATGGTTCACCAAAATGAGTTTCATATACTAGTACATGCTAAACTTGTTATGTGTCTGCTTGTTTCTTCTTTTAGAGTGCTGACAGAATATTGGGGAGGAGTGCCTTATTAAGCAATGGTAAAGGAAGTAATGCAGATAAGGTTTAGGATAGTGACACATCCTTGTTGGTCTCCAACAAAGCTGATAAAATAGCTAAGGAAGACTATCTTGAAGACAGCGAGACAACCCCAAAGTCCTGTCTTGGTTTAGTGTTCGAGTTACTGGCCACTACCGCTTGCACAAGCTATTCAAACTCACTATCTGAATCAGTTCGGTTTCTTGAGTCTCAACAACAAGCTGAAAGACATCGATCAGCTGTGCTGCGACAAGAAGCGGAAGGACTGCGGAAGTCCCTGGAGCATTCAGGTGCATACTTTCTGGTGCAACAGCAAGCGTTGGAGGATTTTAGCGCCAAACAGGACAAAGCTAATCAGCTTGCTAAGCTTATTGCCAGCATGGTGGATACCTAGGATAACATTTCTTGAGCTCTTCTGAAGTTGTTTCAGTTATGCTCTTGTTTTGCTGCCGCGTTTATTTGCACTGGTGGCCAATTTTGACGGTGGCGAACTTTGTTCCCTATATTTGCACTGGTGGCGAACTTTGATGCCCAGTGGATGTAATATGTGTAATAGCGGTAATAGGCTAGCGTTAATTGCTTGCTTATTTATTTCCTTATTGTCTTGTTTAGTTGTTTGCCTGTAGTCACTGTAGTTCTTTTTCTGTTTTTTTCTAGTGGCCACAATAGCCTATTTTTGGTAACTAGGCCAAAATAATCATGGGACTTCTACGGGCCGTATGATCCATGGGCCTTCGTCCGGCCGTAGGATCCATCGACCTTCTATACGGGACTTAGGGTCCATGGGCCTTCTACGGGCCATAGGGTCCATGGGCCTTCTACGGGCCGTACGATCCATGGGCCTTCTACGGGCCGTACTATCCATGGGCCTCATACGGGCCATAGGATCCATGGGCCTTCTACGGGGCATATCATCATTTCGCCAATCATGGGTCGTACTATTCGTGGACCATAACGGGCCGTTAATAGGCCGTATTTGATAACTCTATGAAAACATTCCAACGGGGTTTTTTACATGAAAACGGCCCAACGTATTAACGGTCAGCAAACGGGCCGACTGTAACGAGGGGCTGAATTTGGCCCACAAGCAGAAAATGACAGTAACAGGCCATATGTAACCGAATGCTACAAATGAGCCCAAGAATCAATGGGCCCTCAGAAGGCCGAAAGATAACTTGGGATGGAAACGACCCAATGGAATAGCGGGCCGTTAATGGGTATAAAGTGATACACTGTTCATTACGGGCCAGTTTCACCACGGGATGTTAATGGGCCAAGAGTTACAAAGGTCCTCATATGGGCCGAAAGAATTCATGGGCCACACATGGGCCGGAAGTTAAAACGGGCTGAATCATACTGGACGGCCCAGATGACGCTACTGGGCCTAATTCGGAAAGGGCGTAACGGGCCCTGGGTTAACGGGCTGTAAATGGGCTATATGTGAACATGCCGTTAACAGGCTTTCCGTGGGCCGGCCCGCCACCTTTTGACCAAGTCAAACGGGTCGGCCTTTTCACAGGAATGGGCCTCTGTTGGGCCATGCCACGTGTCGCCGTATCATAGGCGCCTTCGGTCCAATGAGCGGATGACATCTGTCCCAACGGTGAGCCGACACGTGTTTCCTCCAGCCAATGATGATTTTACACGTGGAAAATCCCCATTAGTCAGTGCTGTTAACGGGTTATCAGATCCAAAACCCGACCCGATAGCTTAACGGCGTTCCGTTACGGTGGATGCCACGTGTCGGTCACCCTTGACAAAAGCACTTCTATGACGCGCGATTTATCGACATGGAAGTGGACACTTCCTTGATGATAATTTTGGTAATGTCATGGAACACTTCTATGACAGCACAAGTATGACTATCTTGATTCTGTCATAAATTTGTCTTGGATGTACATGCATGACAAAAAACGCGACCTACTGTGACAAACACGTATCATCACGGAAGTGTATTATTTTGTAGTGGGGGTTGCTGGCACTGGAGCAGACGAGCTGGCGAAGCTTAAGGAGGGAGACTTAAATCGACCCATATATTTTCATCGCAAACGTTCCTAGAAAACAAGTGTGCGTGATATTGTAGATATTTTTTATTAGCTATGAAAGACGAATTTGGAGTAAAGTGACAACAGATGGTGTTTTAAATAAACGATAAATTTTGTAGTACTAATACAAGTGTCATGTCAATTTTTTGAAAATTTCAGGGGTCATTTGACCTTTTAAGACATTCAAGTGATTTTCTAACCATTTAATGACCGTAATTGAAATTTGAACTACATGTACATGCAACAGCTAACCATAACGGTTTGAAAACTCATATTTCATGTACTTGTGTGCGAGTTAATTCCATGTGCAGTAAATTGGAAGGAATTTTCAAACATATTGGTCTAACGGCTATGACACAATTAAGCATGGAGTGACATGGCATTTCAATTCCAAAAAAACCAGAAACACATGAAACCTTGGTTGATGTAATGTCATGCCACCAAGATGATGTGGTGAAAAAAGTGGCATGTTTGACGAAAGTCTGGACACACACCCCTCACAAACCGGAGCAACTCAATAGAAGGCTCGTGGTTCCGAGAGGGAACAATGCATGTTTGATGACGAACGGGAGATAGCTTCCTTTTATGGCCTTCAATTTTTTCTACGTCTAATGTGCACTACTACAACTGTAATGTGAAATTTTGGAAAATTCTAGGGGTCATTTTACCTTTTAAAGACATTTTAGTGATTTTCTAACCATTTAATAACCATAATTCAAATTTGAACTACATCTACATGCAATGCCTAACCAAAACAGTTTGAAAAAAAATCATATTTGTGTACTTGTGTGCGAGTTAATTCCATGTGCAGTAAATTAGAAGGAATTTTTAAACATATTGGTCTCACGACATGGACACATGCATACGTATGCATGGAGTGACATGGCATTTTAATTCCAAAAAAATCAGAAAAACATGAAACCTTGGTTGATGTAATGTCATGCCACCAAGATGATGTGGTAAGAAATTGGCATGTTTGACTAAAGTTTGGACACACCCCCTCACAAACTGGAGCAACTCACTAGAAGGTTTGTGGTTCCGAGAGGGAACAATGCATGTTTGATGACGAACGGGAGATAGCTTCCTCTTACGGCCTTCAATTTTTTTCTTTGTCTAACATGCACTAATACAACTGTCATGTGAAAATTTGGAAAATTCCAGGGGTTATTTAACCTTTTAAATAAATTTAAGTGATTTTCTAACCATTTAATGACAGTAATTCAAATTTGAACTACATCTACATGAAACGCCCAACCAATACAATTTGAAAAATCATATTTTTGTGTACTTGTGTGCGAGTTAATTCCATGTGCAGTAAATTAGAAGGAATTTTCAAACCTATTGGTTTCAAGCCATGGGCACATGCATGGAGTGTCATGTCATTTTAATTCCTAAAACATAAAAAAATGACCAGAAAAACATGAAACCTTGCTTGATTTAATGTCATGCCACCAAGATGATGTGGTAAAAAAATTGGCATATTTGACGAAAGTTTGGACACACACCCCTCACAAACCGGAGCAACTCACTAGAAACCTCGTGGTTCCGAGAGGGAACAATGCATGTTTGATGACGAACGAGAGATAGCTTCCTCTTACAGCCTTCAATTTGTTTTCTACGTCTAACGTGCACTACTGCAACTGTAATGTGATTTTTTTAAATTTCTAGGGGTCATTTGACCTTGTAAAGACATTTAAGTGATTTTCTAGCCATTTAATGATCGTAATTGAAATTTGAACTACATGTACATGCGGCAGCTAACCATAACGGTTTGAAAACTCATATTTCATGTACTTGTGTGTGAGTTAATTCCATGTGCAGTAAATTGGAAGGAATTTTCAAACATATTGGTCTAACGGCTATGACACAATTAAGCATGGAGTGACATGGCATTTTAATTCCAAAAAATAAAAAACACATGAAACATTGGTTGATGTAATGTCATGCCACCAAGATGATGTGGTGAAAAAAGTGGCATGTTTGACGAAAGTTTGGACACACACACCCCTCACAAACCGGAGCAACTCACTAGAAGGCTCGTGGTTCCGAGAGGGAACAATGCATGTTTGATGACGAACGGGAGATAGCTTTCTCTTATGGCCTTCATTTTTTTCGACGTCTAACGTGCACTACTACAACTGTAATGTGAAATTTTTGAAAAATATAGGGGTCATTTGACCTTTTAAAGACATTTAAGTGATTTTCTAGCCATTTAATGACTATAATTCAAATTTGAACTACATCTACATGCAACACCTAACCAAAACGGTTTGAAAAATCATATTTGTATACTTGTGTGCGAGTTAATTCCATGTGCAGTAAACTAGATGGAATTTTCAAACATATTTGTCTCACAACATGTATACATGCATACGTATGCACGGAGTGACATGGCATTTTAATACCAAAAAAATCAGAAACACATGAAACCTTGCTTGATGTAATGTCATGCCACCAAAGATGATGTGGTAAACAAATTGTCATGTTTGACGAAAGTTTGGACACACACCCCTCAAAACCCGAGCAACTCAATAGAAGGCTCGTGGTTCCGAGAGGGAACAATGCATGTTTGATGATGAACGGGAGATAGCTTCCTCTTATGGCCTTCAATTTTTTTCTACGTCTAACATGCACTACTACAACTATAATGTGAAATTTTGGAAAATTCCAGGGGTCATTTGACCTTTTAAAGACATTTAAGTGATTTTCTAACCATTTAATGACCGTAATTCAAATTTGAACTACATCTACATGCAACGCCTAACCAAAAAAATTTGAAAAAAAAATCATATTTGTGTACGTGTGTGCGAGTTAATTCCATGTGCAGTAAATGAGAAGGAATTTTTAAACATATTGGTCTCACGACATGGACACATGCATACGTATGCATGGAGTGACATGTCATTTTAATTCCAAAAAATAAAAAAAATGATCAGAAAAACGTGAAACCTTGGTTGATGTAATGTCATGCCACCAAGATGGTGTTGTAAAGAAATTGGCATGTTTGACTAAAGTTTGGACATACACCCCTCACAAACCGGAGCAACTCACTAGAAGGTTTGTGGTTCTGAGAGGGAACAATGCATGTTTGATGACGAACGGGAGATAGCTTCCTCTTACGGCCTTCAAATATTTTTCTTTGTCTAACGTGCACTAATACAACTGTCATGTGAAAATTTGGAAAATTTCAAGGGTCATTTGACCTTTTAAAGACATTTAAGTGATTTTCTAACCATTTAATGACAGTAATTCAAATTTGAATTACATCTACATGCAATGCCTAACCAAAACAGTTTGAAAAAACATATTTTTGTGTACTTGTGTGCGAGTTAATTCCATGTGCAGTGAATTAGAAGGAATTTTCAAACATATTGGTCTCAAGGCATGGGCACATGCATGGAGTGCCATGGCATTTTAATTCCAAAAAATTAAAAAAATGATCAGAAAAACATGAAACCTTGCTTGATTTAATGTCATGCCACCAAGATGATGTGGTAAAAAAATTGGTCTATTTGATGAAAGTTTGGACACACACCCCTCACAAACCGGAGCAACTCACTAGAAGACTCGTGGTTCCGAGAGGGAACAATGCATGTTTGATGACGGACAAGGGATAGCTTCCTCTTAGGGCCTTCAATTTTTTTTCTACGTCTAGCATGCACTACTACAAGTGTAATGTGAATTTTTTTAAAATTCTAGGGGTCATTTAACGTTTTAAAAACATTTTAGTGATTTTCTAGCCATTTAATGACCGTAATTCAAATTTGAACTACATCTACATGCAATGCCTAACCAAAACGGTTTGAAAAATCATATTGTGTACTTATGTGCGAGTTAATTCCATGTGCAGTAAACTAGAAGGATTTTCAAACATATTGGTATCACGACATGGACACATGCATACGTATGGATGGAGTGACATGTCATTTTAATTCCAAAAAAAATCATAAACACATGAAACCTTGGTTGATGTAATTTCATGCCACCAAGATGATGTGGTAAAGAAATTGGCAAGTTTGACGAAAGTTTGGACACACACCTCTCACAAACCGGAGCAACTCACTAGAAGGCTCATGGTTCCGAGAGGGAACAATGCATGCTTGATGACGAATGGGAGATAGCTTCCTCTTACGGCCTTCAATTTGTTTCTACGTCTAACATGCACTACTACAACTGTAAAGTGAAATTTTGGAAAATTCTAGGGGTCATTTGACCTTTTAAAGACATTTAATTGATTTTCTAACCATTTAAAGACCGTAATTCAAATTTGTACTACATCTACATGCAATGCCTAACCAAAACGGTTTGAAAAATCATATATGTGTACTTGTGTGCAAATTAATTTCATGTGCAGTAAATTAGAAGGAATGTTCAAACATATTGGTCTCAAGGCATGGACACATGCATACGTATGCATGGAGTGACATGGCATTTTAATTCCAAAAAATTGAAAAGTGATCAGAAAAACATGAAACCTTGGTTGATGTAATGTCATGCCACCAAGATGATGTGATAAAGAATTGGCATGTTTGACGAAAGTTTGGACACACACCCCTCACAAAGCGGAGCAACTCAGTAGAAGGTCCGTGGTTCCGAGAGGGAACAATGCATGTTTGATGACGAACAGGAGATAGCTTCCTCTTACGACATTCAATTTTTTTTCTACGTTTAACATGCACTAATACTACTATCTTGTGAAAATTTGGAAGATTTCAGGGGTCATTTGACATTTTAAAGACATTTAAGTGATTTTCTAACCATTTAATGACCGTAATTCAAATTTGAACTACATCTACAAGCAACGCCTAACCAAAATTGTTTGAGAAATCATATTTTTGTGTACTTGTGTGCAAGTTAATTCCATGTGCAGTAAATTAGAAGGAATTTTCAAACATATTGGTCTCAAGGCATGGGCACATGCATGGAGTGCCATGGCATTTTAATTTCAAATAAATAAAAAATGATCAGAAAAACATGAAATCTTGCATTACTTAATGTCATGCCACCAAGATGATGTTGTAAAAAACTGGCCTATTTGACGAAAGTTTGGACACACACCCCTCACAAACCGGAGCAACTCACTAGAAGGTTCATGGTTCTGAGAGGGAACAATGTAGGTTTGATGACGAATGGGAGATAGCTTCCTCTTACGGCCTTCAATTTTTTTCTATGTTTAACGTGCACTTATACAACTGTCATGTGAAAATTTGGAAAATTTCAGGGGTCATTTGACCCTTTAAAGACATTTATGTGATTTTCTAACCATTTAATGACTGTAATTCAAATTTGAACTACATTTACATGCAACGCCTGACCATGGCGGTTTGAAAAATCATATTTTTGTGTACTTGTTTGCGAGTTAAAAAATCACCAGACGGTGTAAATATCTGGTGTTCAAAAAAGAAAATGTAAAGATCTGGCAAGACAATGCCCCCCACACGATTGGCACTCTATCTCACGGCTCGATGTTTGGTAGGTGAGTGGCGGGGATCATTAATCAAACACGGTTTTGCATTAGAAATCATCAACAATTTTGTTCACACACAGATTTTTGGCAATTTTGTTCACACAGTGATTTTCCTGCGGGAATCGTGTGTAATTCAAACTACCATACTCGTAAATTCCGGCAACCGGCGTGTGTACTGTCCCCATCAATCTAGATTCCGGACGCCAATAAATACTACCTTGCTCACTTCGTTCTGCCTGCATTCTCATCTACATCCTCCCCTCGCTCGCCCTCTCTCTCTCTCTCAAATCTCTGCCATGGCGCAGCCGGTCTGCCCACGTGTCGATGAGGAGTCGCCGCCCCCCGAGGACGCTCACTCGATTAGCAATGACGAGGACCCCTATGTGCCTCCTGATGAGGTTGCGCCGGACCCCCCAACTTTGGATTGGTTTTGGGGCCAGTACAATCTTTATCTATGCAAGTCGCTGCCGCCGGCTGAGAAATCTAGGCAAGTGGCATTCTAGAAGGAGATGGCGGAGGAGGAAGCCTGGTACTAGGCGGCCTATGAAGCCCGTGATGCCGCCTGGAAAAAGGAGGCGGCAGAGCTTTGGGGGCGGGCAAGTCGTCGTGCCGAGGAGGTGTATGAAGATGGGTACTTCATGAGGAAGGTCGTAGGCGTTGGGCTCCTTGTCGCTGCGTGGAGTTGGGACAATAAGCTCCAGCATGCCTCCGACGAGGAGCTCTGGTGGGCGCCCAACAAAATGGCAAGATCGGCCGCGCGCGTCCACCAGCAAGAGGCAGATCGGTACGTCAAGTGCTGCGAGGCGGAGGAGGCGGAATACTGCCTCCGCACTGGTAAGACGCCGCACACTAGGGAGCTACTAGAGAGGGGCTGCTGGAATACTGATCCCAGGAGGGATTATTAGTTTTAGTATTGTTCGTTTTCAATTTTATGCATTGTACCTAGTAGTTAAGTATCATCACGTATATGTGATGATATTATATATATATATATATATATTCTGTGATGAACTAATGAACAATTAATATATATATATACATATTATGAATTCCATTTACTATCTGTTTTTGTATACTAATTTGAATCTAGCTGTTATCATCCACATATACAGAATGGAAAGCGTATATGCACACATTGAAACAGAACATATAAGAATGGAAAACAGAGTACACACATTGAAACCGAGCAATAAACAGAGCAATACTATGATTGCTGTGAATACATAGCTATCCACATCGAAACGACTTTTCAAAATAAAACACATCCATGAGACCATGACCAGCAGCCCTTGCCTACGGTAGCTCTTGGCTAGCTCTGCCTGAACTCGTGCAGGCGTTCATCCAAGCGGTCGACACGCTCGCGGTACATCTGGAGCGCGATCTCGAGCTCCAAGTTGGTTATTTCATCGGAGATCACCAACTCGAGGATGCGACGGACATGTTCCTCTACTACGCCAGGCGGTCGAGCTTACAGACCAGCGTGTTGGCATCCAGCGGGCCGCAGACAAGGCGAACGGCGGTACCCATGCGAATGGCGCGGCGGGCGTCCGGTGCAAGTACGGCGCGGCCGGCCTTTGGTGCAAGTAGGGCGCTGAGGGCCTCTACCCACTCCAGGCGAGGAATGGGGGTACTTACATGACGTGTACCCAGCTGTGACGTCGCGTCGATAGTAGGCAAGCACCGATGGATCCGATCTTGCTGTGTGGCTCGCTGCGCCTCTCACTCTGCGGCGCTCCAACGGTCTCGCCGTGCGGTGAGCCGCAGCCTATCGGTGCGGATGCGCCTAACTTGCTCTGCGGCGCACCATTGATCATGTTGTGCGGCGAGCTGCAGCCTGTCGGCGCTGAGATGCCTATCTTGATCCGAGGCTCTCAAGCGCCATGTGCCAAAGGTCTGCTCAACCCTGGCGATGACGCACATCACGGCATCGTCCATCCCGTTGCCGGGGAGCGCCTCGGCCTCGACGGGCCGTGGCGCCTGCTCGTTTTCCTCGTCGACGAGGTTGATGGCAGAGGCGGCACTTCGGTAGGTTGGCATGCTTGGAAAAGGTGGATGTGCTACATGGTGTGCTTGTCGCCTCCGTGCGTCGCGCGCCGCCTATGAGCAATATCGCTGGGTGGTGGGAAACATGTGAGGAAATGGCGAAAAATGATGGTGTGTTCATAAAACGCCATCAATTAATGGAAACTTTGCATAGAAGGAACATCGAGCTAGCACAAGAAGTAGATGATGATCAGATGAACACTGACTACACTAGGGAACCTGTCGGTGATGAATTCATCAATCCCAAACGGTTGAATACTAGCAAGTGTTTGCCCACAGAACACACAGCCTATTCCATCACAAATAGGTCAGATGGATCAACTGTATGCCACGTATAGCACATTGTCAAAAAGTAATGCGGTAGACCTTCTTTTACATGTGTTAAAAAATAAAAATAAACAAGGACCTCGACGTTAAATTAACTCATGGGTTGGGTCATATCAGTCATTTAATTTGACAGATATGACCCATCCTATCAGTTAATTTAACATCAACACAACTTCCCATCCAGTCACCCATCTGATGGCTGCTCCAGCCTGAACACACTTAACTTGAAAGTTTTCTTACATCAGCTACTGGTGGAACAGCTAGTCCTTGCTGATAGGATGCCTCTTCGCATCCTTATGGCATATCCAGATGACCGCCTGTCCCCCAATGGCCAATAGATGTTGTGTAGACAGAGCACATCACATACGTCTTATTAGAAGCAATCGTCTGTGTTATTATCAGTCTTCGCACACATTTATGATTACAGACCTGTTTGCCACGTATCACACACATCTTGTTATATTAAACCATTTCTGTTCTCTTGTCTCAACGCAAACATTTCATCCGAGTGAACCGCATGTCGTATATCGCACACACCTTCATCTGGCTGCCCATTTCTTTTGTGTTGCCTAATCACAACCAGTTCATCCAAGTGAACCGTATGTTGTATATCGCACACACCTTCATCTGGCTGCCCGTTTCTTTTGTTCCTCCTCATCGCAAATAGTTAATTGAGTTGAACGTATGCCCTACATTGCACACGCAACTAAAATCAGAACCATGTTTGATGCATCCTCCATCACAGACGTTTTGCACATTTTTGAGGATTATTTTACACCACCGTTTTCGATTATGGCATCACACATAGTTTCGTCGGAGGGTCTCTGATCGTAGTGTCGCGTTAGCACCAACCTGCAGTAGTGTTTTGGACCTGACAACCTCAGGAAGAGGAGGAGTGGCAAAACTCCCCTGGTGGAAACTGAGGTAAGGAGGAGTGATAGAATTAAGAAGGATAATGTTGGGTATAAGAGAAATTCTTGCTCAAATTCCAAATGTTTACCCTGCAATGTTGTCCCTCCCATTACACAAAAATCAGTTGTAAAATATCTCACTGCCTCTTTCTGTAAGGTTGCTGCGAGGGAGTTGGAGGACAAGTTGGCCAAGAAGCCAAGAAGAAAGCAGGAGGAGCTGGTCAAGGTGCCCTTGGCCAAAGGGGAGGGGAATACTTCAAAGTCTCCCTGATGACAGTACATATGCAGTCTAGTGGTGGTTGGAGGGGCAGTCCTGTTAGCTCCTCATGTCTCTTTTGGGTCTATTTATATGTGTTGTAATCTTGGAATGCTCTTGTTTTGTAGACTTTGACTATCTGGTGATGTACTGCCCTAATGGTATTTCTATGATATACTTCTATTGGATGATGTGGTCATTATGTGATGTGATGTGGCCCATGTTGCTGCGGTTTGATCAGTTAGTTGTAAGTTTAGATCAAGTGATGGTGCTTGACTATTGGTTGTTTATGCCCATAAGTTACCATGAATAACACAAATAGAAGTTGGAACATCCTTAATTGGAACATTAGAGGGATGAACTCTAAAGATAAATGGTTGGCTTTAAGACAGAAAATTGACGAGAGTGACTCCAACATTCTTTGTCTTCAAGAAACTAAGAGAGAAACCTTTGATCTTGCATACATCAAACATTTATGTCCCAATAGAATCAGCAAATTTGCTTTTCTCCCCTCTATTGGGGCTTCAGGTGGGCTACTAATTGCTTGGAATGGTTCTGTGTTTATTGGAGAGGTTATTGCTCAAAATAGATTCTCTCTTTCCATACAATTCACTAGTATGCTTTCAAATCAGTCCTGGATACTCACTAATATCTATGGACCATGCGAACCACAAGAAAAGATTGAGTTTATTGATTGGTTTCAGAATATTCATATGCCTGCTGATGTGGATTGGATTCTTATTGGGGATTTCAACTTCATTAGATCACCCTCAGATAGGAACAGACTTGGTGGAGATGTTAATGATATAGTAATGTTCAATGAGGCTATTAGTAACCAATGATTGGTGGGGTTGCCTCTGCATGGAAGACAATTTAGTTGGAGTAATATGCAACAAGATCCTCTCTTGGATGACCACCTTCCCCAATACTACCGTGCTTCCGCTAGCTAAGCCTAGTTCTGATCATTTGCCATGTGTGATTAAAATTTGTACTGCTATTCCCAAAGCAAGAGTTTTCAGATTTGAAAATTACTGATTGCTCCTTTTTCAGATTTGAAAATAACCTGGTCTTGTAATTTTTGGATAGTTAGCTCCTTTTTTTGTTTCTTTTTTCTGGCTTATCTCAAGCCTTTTGTAATTTAAATGTTGGTCTGTTTTGCTCTTTTCTTTAATAAATGAAAAAAATTGCAGTGGGGTTTTTCCCTACTGTGTATAGTCAAAAATAATAATTTCTAGCAGTGGTGTTTTCTTGTGATAAATTTGGATCTTACATTGTTGATTCGAAAGTAATTGTTCACACTGACCATGTTGCTATTAAATATCTTATGAAAAGAAAGATGCTAAACCTAGACTTATTCGATGGGTTCTCTTGCTACAAGAATTTGACTTCCATATCACTGATAGAAAAGGAGTTGAGAACCCCGTAGCTAATAACTTGTCTAGGCTTGAAAATGTGCTTGATGACCCACTACCTATTGATGATAGTTTTCCTGATGAGTAGTTAGCTGCAATAAATGTTTCTCATAACACTCCTTGGTATGCTAACTATGCTAATTACATTGTTGCTAAATATTTACCACCTAGCTTTACATACCAACAAAAGAAAAATTCATCTATGATTTAAGACATTACTATTGGGATGACCCACATCTTTATAAAGAAGGATCAGTTGGTATTATGTGACGTTGTGTACCCGAGCATGAACAAGGACAAATCCTACAGAAATGTCACTCCGAAGCATAAGGAGGATATCATGCTGGAGATAGAACTGCTCACAAGGTATTGCAATTTGGATTTTATTGGCCTACTCTCTTCAAGGATGCCCGTAAGTTCGTCTTATCTCATGATGAATGCCAAAGAATTGGTAATATCGGTAAGCGTCAAGAAATTCCTATGAATTATTCACTTGCTCTTGAACCATTTGATGTTTCGGGATTTGATTACATGGGACCTTTTCCTTCGTCTAATGGGTATACACATATTTTGGTTGCTGTTGATTATGTTATTAAGTGGGTAGAATCTATTCCAACTAGTAGTGTTGATCACAACACCTCTATTAAAATTCTTAAAGAATTTATTTTCCCAAGGTTTGGAGTCCCTAGATATTTAATGACTGATGGTGGTTCACACTTTATTCATGGTTTTTTTTCGTAAAATGCTTTCCAAGTATGATGTCAATCATAAATTGCATCACCTTATCATCCTCAGTCTAGTGGTCAATTTGAACTTAGCAATGGAGAAATAAAATTAATCTTGCAAAAGACTGTCAATAGGTCCCGGAGGAATTGGTCTAAGAATTATATGATGCACTTTGGGCTTATAGAACAACATATAAAAATCCTACGGGTATGTCCCCTTATAAAATGGTTTATGGAAAAGCTTGTCATTTGCCTCTTGAGTTAGAACATAAAGCATATTCAGCAATCAAAGAACTCAACTATGAAATCAAACTTGCCGGTGAAAAGAGGTTATTTGATATTAGTTCATTAGGTGAATGGAGAATCCAAGCCTATGAAAATGCCAATTTATTTAAAGAAAAAGTTAAAAGATGGCATGATAAGAGAATCCAAAAGCGTGAGTTTAAAGTTGGAGAATGTGTTCTTTTGTACAACTCTCATTTTAGATTCTTTGCAGAAAAACTCCTCTCCAAATGGGAAGGACCATATGTTATCGAGGGGGTTTATCAGTTTGGAGCTATCAAAATAAATAATGCTAAAGGTACTAACCCGAAGGTTGTTAATGGGCAACGAATAAAACATTATATCTTAGGTACACCCATTAATGTTGAAAGTAATATTATCCAAACTTTGACACCGGAAGAACACATAAAAGAGTCCTTCCGAAACACTCCAGAATCGTGAAATAAGGAGGTACGTGACACCGTAAGTAAACGGACTCTAGAAAATCCGCAAAAATATTTTTTGTCAGTTTTGGAATATAAGACAAATTAGGAAAATAAGAAACAACCAGGAAGCGTACCCTGGTGGGCACAAGACACCAGGGCGCGCGTGGCTTGCCAGGCGCACCCAGGTGGGTTGTGCCCACCTCGGGTACCTTCCAGACTTCGTTTTTCTACAATTTGCTTGTCCCCCAAGATAAAACATCTTTATATACCCCCCGAACCTACTGATCTGTAACACCCTCGATGCGACTATATCTCCCACGTGTCGAGGCACGACTTAGAGGCATAATCGCATTGAAGGCATATGTCGCAAGTTAGGCAATCTTCACAACATCCCATGTAATATATAATAAAAGGGGAGATAACATAGTCGGCTTACACTTGCCACGTCAATCAAGTACATAAATAACATTACATCATCCAAACACTCATGGCCCAACTACGGCGCCAAAATAAAAGATAACCCAACATGCGACACGGTCCCGATCACCCCCAACTGGGCACCACTACTGATCATCAAGAAAGGAAACATAGTATCGTTGAGAGTCCTCGTCGAACTCCCACTTGAGCTCAAGCGCGTCACCTGGAGCGGAATCATCAGGCCATGCATCTGGTGTAATAGTAATCTGTGAGCCCCAGGGACTCAGCAATCTCGCACCCTCGCGATCAAGACTATTTAAGCTCAAAGGTAAGGCAAGGTAAATATGTGGAGCTGCAGCAAGCGACTAGCAAATATGGTGTCTATCCTGTTCGCAAAAGAGAGCGAGAAGAGGAGGCAAAGCGCGAGCGAGAAACTAGAGGGCAACCTGCGCAAGCATTACTCCAACACCGTGTCCACTTCCCGGACTCCGCCGAGAAGAGGCCATCACGGTAACACACTCAGTTGATTCATTTTAATTAAGTTAAGGTTTAAGTTATCTACAACCGGACATTAACAAATTCCCATCTGCCTATAACCGCGGGCACGGCTTTCGAAAGTTCAAATCCTTGCAGGGGAGTCCCAACTTAGCCCATGACAAGCTCTCACGGTCAATGAAGGAATAGACCTCCTCCCGAGACATTCCGATCAGACTCGGTATCCCGGTTCTTCAAGACAACTCCGACAATGGTAAAACAAGTCCAACAACACCACCCGATGTGCCGACAAATCCCGATAGGAGCTGCACATATCTCGTTCTCAGGGCACACCGGATAAGCTAAGCGTACGGGAGCCAACGTAACCCATGTTGCCAAGGGACGGCCCCGCACGGTGCTCTAGGTTGGACCAACACTCAGAGGAGCACTGGCCCGGGGGGGTTTAAAATAAGATGACCCTTGAGTCCGGGAAACCCAAGGGAAAAGGCTAGGTGGCAAATGGTAAAACCAAGGTTGGGCATTGCTGGAGGAGTTTTATTCAAGGCGGACTGTCAAGGGGTTCCCATTATAACCCAACCGCGTAAGGAACGCAAAATCCGGGAATATAACACCGATATGACGGAAACTAAGGCGGCAAGAGTGGAACAAAACACTAGGCAAGAGGCCGAGCCTTCCACCCTTTACCAAGTATATAGATGCATTAAGATAACAAGATAATATAATGATATCCCAATAATTAAATAATGTTCCAACAAGGAACGGCCTCCAATCTTCACCTGCAACTAGCAACGCTATAAGAGGGGCTGAGCAAAGCGGTAACATAGCCAATCAACGGTTTGCTAGGACATGGTGGGTTAGAGGTTTGACATGGCAATTTGGGAGGCTTGAAAGCAAGTGGTAGGCATCGTAGTATTAGCATAGCAAAAGAGCGAGCATCTAGCATAGCAAAGATAGTAGTGATTTCGAGGGTATGATCATCTTGCCTGCAAAGTTGTCAGAGTTGACTAGATCCTCGAAAGCAAACTCAACGGGCTCCTCGTTAGCGAACTCGTCTCCCAGCTCTACCCAAACAAGACAAACAAGCAAACGGAACACAATCAACCACGTGCAAAGCTCAAACAATATGATGCAAAGATGATATGCTATGCGGGATGCGATGCGGGATGCATATGCAAGATGTGACAAGGAATGCATGAACCTGGCCTCAACATGGAAATCCATGTGTGCCACTGGAAATATGAGATGAAATCGCTTGAAAACGATATAAAGAACGCCGGAATCGGAGTTACGGTTTGGAAATGGCAAGCAATTCAAATATGACCACGTTCTGCGATTTACAGCAAGTAGCCATCTAAATGCAACAGGATGAACATGCTACGGCACCCAAACATGGCATCAAAATACATGGCAGTGATGCATTCAAGATGCTTAACAAAAGTATAGCACTGAGCTATGGCCAATTCATCCATTAACAGGTTCAAACAAGCATGGTAAAAATGCATATGGTAAACAGATCTCAGACTTAGTGAAATTAACACTTGTCTGGAATTTCAGATCAGGTTGCACACTTCGGAGCAACAAAACTATATGCTACAGGACCTGAACATGGCAAAGTAAAGCATGGCATGGAGCTACTCAAAGAGCTTAACAAAAGTCCCTTAGTGACCTTGAGCCAAAAGGGATCAGAAAATACAATTGCAAGCATGTGAACATGGCAAAAACATAATCAGTTCTCAGACTAAGTAGGCATGTTTACGAGCTCGATGCACTCACTACAGAGCAAGTCATGACAAGCTAAGCATACATCCATCAAGAATACACAAAATTCAAGCTAGACATGGCAAGAACAATAGCATAGCATGCACGGATCAACTACAACATCCTCGGCAAAATCGCTAACAAGTAGACAATCTGCCCAGATTCACGAAGTAGCAAAAGTAGAGCTCGATTGACTCAAGCTAGGGTGCTCCATAATTGCAAATAAAGACATGGATGGATAGATAACTACAAGATTAACAAAACATCCTTACTGATCATCCTCAAAAGAGGCACAGATCACTAGGAAACAACATGAACATATGGCAACATGAGATAAACATCTCAAGGACTTAGTGGAATTGCTAAGTCCCTGAAATCAGCATTACCAAGTGCCTCACTTTGCAAGCTCGTGCTAGTCACCACACACATCACAAAAATACATGGGTTGCACCTCTATAAAGATGGCAAAATCCTTAACAAAACATATGTAGAGCACCAGGGCATATCATGCACACAATAATCATGACAAATATGACAAATATCTAAATGGAGCAGCAGATCTGACAATTATCTCAAGTAGCCCTCTTCTAACAGCATTTCGGGCATCAAGATGAACGCAAATGAAAATGATGCAATGGAACGGAATGATGTACTCTCTGAGACGAACATTTTTATATGCTATATGCCCAAAACAGAGCTACGGATGAGGAGATACGGCACGGTGAACATAGGCAAAAAATTAGAGTTAGGGACGGAAAGTCAACCCGAGACAAATCCGGATCTGGATCTACTGTTCAGGCACGGAACGAGGATCGCCGGAGACGGAGTCGAGGTCGCCGGAGAAGGGGGCTTCGCCGGATCCGGCCGGAACTTGGCGCGGCGCACGCCGGCGCGGGAGGAAGGCGGCGGGGACGGCGGCGTTGGCGGCGAGAAGTGCGGTGGCGCAGCGCGGGGTCGGGCCGGCGGGGATGGAGCTTGGCTCCGGCCGGCGAGGGACGCAGCGGCCTCCGGTGATGTCGTGGTGGAGCTGGGCGGCGCGGGCGGCCGGAGATGGAGGAGAGGGCGGCGCGGGCGGCGGGGAACCTCGGCCCGGAACGGCGGCGTGGAGGGCCGGATATGGGCTCCCGGGCCCGCGGCGGTGAAGTGGGCGCGCCCGCCACGTGGCGCGCTGCGGTTGGGGCGGTGGCGGTGTCCGATGCGGCCCGGACGTGTCCGGTGCGCCGGATGGACGGGGACTAGGGTTAGGGTTGGAGTGGATCCGGGATTTTTGGGGAAGGACTATATATAGGCATAGGAGGAGCTAGGAGAGCCCAAATGAGGTGCGGTTTTCGGCCACGTGATCATGATCGAACGCTCTAGATGATGGAGAGGGTTTAGGTGGGTTTTGGGCCAACTTGGAGGGGTGTTGGGCTGCAACAAACACGAGGCCTTCTCGTTCCCTCGGTTAACCGTTGGAGCATCAAACAAAGTCCAAATGGTACGAAACTTGACAGGTGGTCTACCGGTAGTAAACCAAGGCCTCTTGGCAATTCTCGGTCCAATCCAGAAATGTTTAATCCCCACGCACGAAAGAAAGGTAGAATTGACCACTGGAGGAGAATGAAGCGCCGGAATGCAAAACGGACAACGTGGAAAAAGCTCGAATGCAAGAGATGAACACGTATGCAAATGCAATGCACATGATGACATGATATGAGATGCATGACAACGATAACAACACACGGAGACAAAAACCCGAACCCGAGAAAATAAAATAACTTAAGGCCGGAAACGACAAGAGTTGGAGTACAAATTGGGTAAGTTACATCCGGGGTGTTACAACACTCCACCACTACGAAAGGATCACGTCCCGAGATCTAGGACTGAAAGAACACCGGGTACTCAGAACGGAGGTGATCCTCGCGTTCCCAGGTAGCTTCACGGTCGGAATGGTGTGACCACTTGACTTTGAGGAATTTGATTGACTTGTTGCGAGTCTTGCGTTCAGTCTCTTCAAGAATAGCAACTGGGTGCTCACGATAGGAGAGATCTTCTTGGAGCTCAATGTCCTCGAAGTTGACGGTGCGGTCAGGAGTCTTGAAGCACTTTCGAAGCTGAGAGACATGGAACACATCATGAACATTTGCAAAGTTTGAAGGAAGCTCGAGTTGATAGGCGAGATCGCCTCTCTTGCTGACAATCTTGAAAGGTCCCACGTATCTAGGGGCAAGCTTCCCTTTGATACCGAAGCGACGAGTACCTTTCATAGGAGAGACGCGGAGGTAAACATGATCTCCGATCTCGAAAGCCAAATCACGGTGCTTACTGTCATAGTAGCTCTTCTGACGGGATTGGGCTGCTTTGAGGTTATCTCGAATGACTTTGCACATTTCCTCTGCCTCTGTGATTAAGTCATTTTCGAGAAGCTGGCGTTCACCGGTTTCAGACCAGTTGAGAGGGGTACGGCACTTCCTGCCATACAGGATTTCAAATGGGGCCTTGCCCGAACTTGCTTGAAAACTGTTGTTGTAGGAGAATTCAGCATAAGGAAGACAATCCTCCCACTTCATGCCGAAGGAGATCACACAAGCCCTGAGCATATCTTCAAGAATCTGGTTGACACGCTCGACTTGACCGCTAGTTTGAGGATGGAAAGCTGTGCTGAAGCGGATGTTGGTGCCCATGGCCTTCTGAAAAGAATCCCAAAACTTGGAGGTAAAGATGCTGCCACGGTCTGAAGAGATCACTTGTGGAATACCGTGCAGAGAGACAATTCGAGAGGTATAGAGTTCCGCCAATTGAGCTGCAGTGATTGACTCTTTGATAGGCAGAAAGTGAGCCACTTTGGTGAGTTTGTCGATGACAATGAATATAGCATCATTGCCACGCTTGGACTTTGGAAACCCAGTCACGAAGTCCATCTCAATGTGGTCAAACTTCCATTCTGGAATGGCAAGAGGTTGGAGGAGACCAGCTGGCCTTTGGTGTTCTGCCTTCACTCTTCTGCAGACATCACACTCGTTCACGAATTGAGCAATCTCGCGCTTCATTCGAGTCCACCAATAAGCCTGCTTGAGGTCCTGATACATCTTCGTGCTCCCAGGGTGGATGGAGAGGAGAGAATTGTGAGCCTCGTTCATGATCACTTTACGGAGGTCACCTTTGGGTACAACAATACGATCCTCGAAGAAGAGAGTGTCCTTGTCATCAAGGCGGTAGCACTTATACTTGGGTTGACTCCTGGCAATCCCAATCTTCACCTTTTTCACCATAGTATCAAGAAGCTGAGCTTGGCGAATCTGGTCTTCCAAGGTAGGAGAGACTTGAAGGTTGGCGAGGAAACCTTGAGGAACAACTTGCAGATTAAGTTTGCGGAAAGCTTCACAAAGCTCGGGTTGGTAAGGCTTAAGAATCAGGCTGTTGCAATAAGCTTTCCTGCTCAATGCGTCAGCAATCACATTGGCCTTGCCTGGAGTATACTCGATACTCGGATTATACTCTTGAATCATTTCGACCCATCGGGTTTGCCTGAGGTTGAGATTAGGCTGAGTGAAGATGTACTTGAGACTCTTGTGATCAGTGAAAATGTCCACTTTTCTTCCCAATAAGAGATGTCTCCAAGTCAAAAGAGCATGCACAACTGCCGCCAACTCGAGATCATGAGTGGGGTAGTTCTTCTCATTGGGCTTCAACTGGCGAGAGGTATAAGCAACAACTTTCTTCTCTTGCATCAATACTGCGCCAAGACCTTGGAGAGAGGCATCACAAAAGACCTCGTACGGCTTGGATTCATCAGGCGGAGTCAGAACTGGAGCAGTGATCAATTTCTCTTTCAAAGTGTTGAAAGCAATGTCACACTCCGGAGACCAAACGTACTTGACGTGCTTCTGAAGAAGATTTGAGAGAGGCTTCGCGATCTTAGAAAAGTTTTCAACGAATCTTCGGCAGTAGCTTGCGAGACCGAGGAAGCTACGGAGTTGCTTCACGTTCTGAGGAGGTTCCCAATTCACAATTGCAGACACCTTCTCAGGATTCACCGCAATGCCCTTGGCAGAGATGATATGACCAAGATAAAGAACCTCATCGAGCCAAAATTCGCACTTGGAGAACTTGGCGTAGAACTTGTGTTCCCTCAACTTATCGAGTACCAAACGCAAGTGCTTGGCATGATCTTCCTTGTTCTTCGAGAAAACCAGAATGTCGTCGAGATAGACCAAAACAAAGTCATTGGTGTAGGCGTTGAAGATGAAGTTCATCATGCGAGAGAACGTCGGAGGAGCGTTGACGAGGCCAAAAGACATGACAGTGTATTCATATGAACCATAGCTTGTCCTGAAAGCCGTCTTGGGAATATCTTGCTCACGGATTCAAATCTAATGATAACCCATACGGAGATCAAGCTTGGAGAATACTTGGGCACCTTTGAGTTGTTCGAACAGCTCGTTGATGTTGGGAAGTGGGTATTTGTTCTTGATGGTCTTCTTGTTCAATGGACGGTAATCAACACAAAGTCGGTCCATTCCATCCTTCTTCTTCACAAAAAGAAAACCACAACCCCACGGAGAAGAACTAGGCCGGATGAGACCCATTCTTTATTGAATATCGAGTTGCTTCTTCAGCTCCTTCAACTCTTCAGGTCCGAGCTTGTAAGGACGCTTGCACACGGGTTCCGTGCCGGGCTCAAGATCAATGACGAATTCAACTGGCCGGTCCGGAGGCATTCCTGGAAGGTCTTCTGGAAAGACGTCTTGATATTCGCAAACGACTGGAATTTGCGAGATAGCATCCAGTTCACCCTTTTCATTGAGAGAAAACAGACGGATTGTATCATCACGAGCGGCAAAAACAATTACATCCTCAGACGAATGAGTCAATTGAATCTGCCTGGCTGCACAATCAAGCTGAGCCTTGTGCTTAGAAAGCCAATCCATCCCGAGAATAAGATCAATATCCGAGTTACCAAGAACCATTGGGGAAGCCAGAAACTTGAAATCACCCATCATGATAGAAATATCTGGGACTATTGAAGTAGCCCTCATAGACTTAGCCGGAGAAACCACTCCCATAGGTTTACCCAACATTTGCGAAATGAAGTCATGCTTGGAAACAAATGATCTTGACATGAAACAATGCGATGCACCAGTGTCAAAAAGAACTTTTGCAAGAAAAGAGTTAACTGGAAAGTTACCCATGATGACATCTGATGAGTCCTCTGCCTGAGCTGCATTCAGCAAGTTGACCTTAGCGTGCTTGGGGCTATGCTTGACCACAACTGTACTTGCCGATCTCACAGGAGGAGGATGAGGAGGGAGATGCCTCTGGTTGAGACACTTGTTGGCATAGTGACCCTTCTGTTGGCTCTTGTTGCACGTGACCTCTGAAAGTGGACGGTGGTACGAAGCACTCGATCTTGGAGCTTGAGACGAAGTCTTGTTCTGAAAACCAGGGTTGGGTGGGTGGGAAGATCCACTGCCACCTTTGCTCTTCTACTGATACGGCTGCCGAAACAGAGGAGGAGGAAGCCAATACTTCTGCTGCTTGGCCACTTGAGTAGAGGAAGAAGGAGTAGCATCTCTGACTCGCTTCTTGGAAGCATCACACCTCAATTGAGCGGCCTCTTGCTTCAATGCCATGTTGTAGAACTCATCGTACCTCAAGGGCTCAAAGAGAACAAGAGCTAGCTGAATTTCCTCTCTGAGACCACCCCTGAACTGGTATATCATGCTCTTCTCATCAGGAACGTCCTGCTTGGCAAAGCGGGCGAGCTTCTGGAACAACTTGTTGTAGTCATAGACAGACAAAGAGCCTTGCTTCAGGTTGCGGAATTCCTCACGCTTGCTTTCAACCACGCTCTGAGGGATATGGTGAGCTCTGAAATCTTGACGGAATCCATCCCAAGTGATCACACGTCCACCTCTGGAGTCCTTGTACTGCTGGAACCATTCTGCAGCTTGATCTTTGAGTTGGAAGGAAGCGAACTTGACGAAGTCCTCAGGCCTGACGTTACTGCACTCAAAATGCTTGCACAGATCCACGAGCCAATCGTCAGCATCGGTTGCCTCAACACAATTGCTGAAAGTCTTTGGCCCGTTAGCAAGGAACTGGTTGAGTGTAGCAAAGTGATTCTGATTGTTGCCTTGGTTCCCTTGGTTGCCTTGATTGCGCTCTTGAAGAATTTGCATGATCAACTGTGTGTTTGCATTGGTTGCGGCCATCACAGCTTGCCATGCCTCCGGAGGAGGTGGAGGTGGTGGCGGATCTTGATTCTGATTCTGACTGGTGCTCTTAGCGGGAGCCATCCTGAAGAGGTTGACCACTGTTAGCACATAGACAAATAAAATGAAGCTGAATCTAACAGAATGAAAATTGCAACATAAAGTCTTCACATCCGAACAAAATGAACGAATGCATTCCTCTTGAAATGGTCACCTATCCATAAATTGAGAAGCCACGTAGAATTTAGGTAGAGAAATAAATCAACAAGGTACGGATCAAGAACGAATACTTGGTAAGAAATCCCAATCTCAAACCAAATATCCGTGGAAGAAGAACTAGAGCTACTAGAATTCCCACCTATGAAACTCCCGAACCTTTCCGGTTATGCAATCAGGTGTTGGGGATACAGGGGAAGCATAATATCTCACCCAAATCTAGCAAATCCTACATCCAGCTGTATCCATCCTTCAATACATAACCGAGAAAAACTTCAGAAACCATCTACCTTAACCTTCGAAAAGCATCCGTTATACAAGTTATGGCGATACTCCCGAACTCCCGCCCCAGTACTGGGTGGCGTCGAGGTTATCTCACCAACGAACTGCATAAAAGAGATTTTCGATGTCGGCGTACTAAACTCAGGTATTCCAGAACTGCAACGATATAATTATGACGACAACACCTCAGAGCTCAACTCCCCGGGACACTTCCACAAAACCCCTGACAGGAGGCACCAAGACAATGTTCTCGTCATAAAACCATTGGGACGATTCCAAGATACCCGCGTGATCCTAAAAAAAAATTTAGTGAAATTTGAGAAGAGAAGAGTCAAAACTCTACGTCAGGATGCCTTACCAGAGCGATGAGGAGACTAGGAAGTAAAAAAGAATTCCTAAACTCTCCGATATATAATTCCTAAATGACTCAAAACATTTTTCTAGACACAACTCGGCCGCTAATAACGATCAAGCAATGGGGCTCCTAAGGTCGGGGAAGGCTCTGATTACCAACTTGTAACACCCTCGATGTGACTATATCTCCCACGTGTCGAGGCACGACTTAGAGGCATAATCGCATTGAAGGCATATGTCGCAAGTTAGGTAATCTTCACAACATCCCATGTAATATATAATAAAAGGGGAGATAACATAGTCGGCTTACACTCGCCACATCAATCAAGTACATAAATAACATTACATCATCCAAACACTCATGGCCCGACTATGGCGCCAAAATAAAAGATAACCCAACATGCGACACGGTCCCGATCACCCCCAACTGGGCACCACTACTGATCATCAGGAAAGGAAACATAGTATCGTTGAGAGTCCTCGTCGAACTCCCACTTGAGCTCAAGCGCGTCACCTGGAGCGGAATCATCAGGCCCTGCATCTGGTGTAATAGTAATCTGTGAGCCCCAGGGACTCAGCAATCTCGCACCCTCGCGATCAAGACTATTTAAGCTCAAAGGTAAGGCAAGGTAAATATGTGGAGCTGCAGCAAGCGACTAGCAAATATGGTGGCTATCCTGTTCGCAAAAGAGAGCGAGAAGAGAAGGCAAAGAGCGAGCGAGAAACTAGAGGGCAACCTGCGCAAGCATTACTCCAACACCGTGTCCACTTCCCGGACTCCGCCGAGAAGAGGCCATCACGGTAACACACTCAGTTGATTCATTTTAATTAAGTTAAGGTTTAAGTTATCTACAACGGGACATTAACAAATTCCCATCTGCCCATAACCACGGGCACGGCTTTAGAAAGTTCAAATCCCTGCAGGGGAGTCCCAACTTAGCCCATGACAAGCTCTCACGGGCAACGAAGGAATAGACCTCCTCCCAAGATGTTCCGATCAGACTCGGTATCCAGGTTCTTCAAGACAACTCCGACAATGGTAAAACAAGTCCAGAAACACCACCCGTTGTGCCGACAAATCCCGATAGGAGCTGCACATATCTTGTTCTTAGGGCACATCGGATAAGCTAAGCGTACGGGAGCCAACGTAACCCAAGTTGCCAAGGGACGGCCCCGCATGGTGCTCTAGGTTGGACCAACACTCAGAGGAGCACTGGCCCGGGGGGGTTTAAAATAATATGACCCTTGAGTCTGCGAAACCCAAGGGAAAAGGCTAGGTGGCAAATGGTAAAACCAAGGTTGGGCATTGCTGGAGGAGTTTTATTCAAGGCGGACTGTCAAGGGGTTCCCATTATAACCCAACCGCGTAAGGAACGCAAAATCCGGGAACATAACACCGATATGACGGAAACTAGGGCGGCAAGAGTGGAACAAAACACTAGGAGAGAGGCCGAGCCTTCCACCCTTTACCAAGTATATAGATGCATTAAGATAACAAGATAATATAATGATATCCCAACAATTAAATAATGTTCCAACAAGGAATGGCCTCCAATCTTCACCTGCAACTAGCAACGCTATAAGAGGGGCTGAGCAAAGCGGTAACATAGCCAATCAACGGTTTGCTAGGACATGGTGGGTTAGAGGTTTGACATGGCAATTTGGGAGGCTTGAAAGCAAGTGGTAGGCATCGTAGCATTGGCATAGCAAAAGAGCGAGCATCTAGCATAGCAAAGATAGTAGTGATTTCGAGGGTATGATCATCTTGCCTGCAAAGTTGTCAGAGTTGACTGGATCCTCGAAAGTAAACTCAACGGGCTCCTCGTTAGCGAACTCGTCTCCCAGCTCTACCCAAACAAGACAAACAAGCAAACGGAACACAATCAACCACGTGCAAAGCTCAAACAATATGATGCAAAGATGATATGCTATGCGGGATGCGATGCGGGATGCATATGCAAGATGTGACAAGGAATGCATGAACCTGGCCTCAACATGAAAATCCATGTGTGCCACTGGAAAGATGAGATGAAATCGCTTGAAAACGATATAAAGAACGCCGGAATCGGAGTTACGGTTTGGAAATGGCAAGCAATTCAAATATGACCACGTTCTGCGATTTACAGCAAGTAGCCATCTAAATGCAACAGGATGAACATGCTACAGCACCCAAACATGGCATCAAAATACATGGCAGGGATGCATTCAAGATGCTTAACAAAAGTATAGCAATGAGCTATGGCCAATTCATCCATTAACAGGTTCAAACAAGCATGGCAAAAATGCATATGGTAAACAAATCTCAGACTTAGTGAAATTACCACTTGTCTGCAATTTCAGGTTAGCTAGCACACTTCGGAGCAACAAAACTATATGCTACAGGACCTGAACATGGCAAAGTAAAGCATGGCATGGAGCTACTCAAAGAGCTTAACAAAAGTCCCTTATTGACCTTGATCCAAAAGGGATCAGAAAATACAATTGCAAGCATGTGAACATGGCAAAAACATAATCAGTTCTCAGACTTAGTGAAAACTGTAACATGCTGAAAACAGGTATCAAGTAGGCATGTTTACGAGCTCGATGCACTCACTACGGAGCAAGTCATGACAAGCTAAGCATACATCCATCAAGAATACACAAAATTCAAGCTAGACATGGCAAGAACAATAACATAGCATGCACGGATCAACTACAACATCCTCGGCAAAATCGCTAACAAGTAGACAATCTGCCCAGATTCACGAAGTAGCAAAAGTAGAGCTCGATTGACTCAAGCTAGGGTGCTCCATAATTGCAAACAAAGACATGGATGGATAGATAACTACAAGATTAACAAAACATCCTTACCGATCATCCTCAAAAGAGGCACAGATCACTAGGAAACAACATGAACATATGGCAACATGAGATAAACATCTCAAGGACTTAGTGGAATTGCTAAGTCCCTGAAATCAGCATTACCAAGTGCCTCACTTTGCAAGCTCGTGCTAGTAACCACACACATCACAAAAATACATGGGTTGCACCTCTGGAAAGATGGCAAAACCCTTAACAAAACATATGTAGAGCACCAGGGCATATCATGCACACAATAATCATGACAAATATGACAAATATCTAAATGGAGTAGCAGATCTGACAATTATCTCAAGTAGCCCTCTTCTAATAGCATTTCGGGCATCAAGATGCACTCAAATGAAAATGATGCAATGGAACGAAATGATGTACTCTCTCAGGCGAACATTTTCATATGCTATATGCCCAAAACAGAGCTATGCATGAGGAGATACGGCACGGCGAACATAGGCAAAAAATTAGGGTTAGGGACGGAAAGTCAACCCGAGACAAATCCGGATCTGGATCTACTGTTCACGCACGGAACGAGGATCGCCGGAGACGGAGTCGAGGTCGCCGGAGAAGGGGGCTTCGCCGGATCCGGCCGGAACTTGGCGCGGCGCACGCCGGCGCGGGAGGAAGGCGGCGGGGACGGCGGCGTTGGCGGCGAGAAGTGCGGTGGCGTGGCGCGGGGTCGGGCCGGCGGGGATGGAGCTTGGCTCCGGCCGGCGAGGGATGCTGCGGCCGCCGGCGATGTCGCGGTGGAGCTGGGCGGCGCGGGCGGCCGGAGATGGAGGAGAGGGCGGCGCGGGCGGCGGGGAACCTCGGCCCGGAACGGCGGCGTGGAGGGCCGGAGGTGGGCTCCCGGGCCCGCGGCGGTGAAGTGGGCGCGCCCACCACATGGCGCGCTGCGGTTGGGGCGGCGGCGGTGTCCGATGCGGCCCGAACGTGTCCGGCGCGCCGGATGGACGGGGACTAGGGTTAGGGTTGGAGTGGATCCGGGATTTTCGGGAAAGGGCTATATATAGGCATAGGAGGAGCTAGGAGAGCCCAAATGAGGTGCGGTTTTCGGCCACGCAATCATGATCGAACGCTCTAGATGATGGAGAGGGTTTAGGTGGGTTTTGGGCCAACTTGGAGGGGTGTTGGGCTGCAACACACACGAGGCCTTCTCGGGCCCTCGGTTAACCGTTGGAGCATCAAACAAAGTCCAAATGGTACGAAACTTGACAGGTGGTCTACCGGTAGTAAACCAAGGCCGCTTGGCAAGTCCCGGTCCAATCCGGAAATGTTTAATCCCCACGCACGAAAGAAAGGTAGAATTGACCACCGGATGAGAACGAAGCGCCGGAATGCAAAACGGACAACGGGGAAAAAGCTCGAATGCAAGAGATGAACACGTATGCAAATGCAATGCACATGATGACATGATATGAGATGCATGACAATGATAACAACACACGGAAACAAAAACCTGAACCCAAGAAAATAAAATAACTTAAGGCCGGAAACGACAAGAGTTGGAGTACAAATTGGGTAAGTTACATCCGGGGTGTTACATGATCACCGTATCATGGAGAAATCTTCTATTTTCTTTTCCTTGATGTTTTCTGTCAGATCCCATCTGCCATGGCCGCTTCAAGCTCCTCCAAGGACAAGTTCTTCAAGAACGTCATCAACCCATATTTTCAGGAGGTGGTGCAGCACCCTCAAGTCATCCAGATGCATGAGGGGGTGCTTCACCTTCGCGATGTCCCGGGTCCTAAGGGGATGGGAACCGTGGAGGTCAGGCTTGAAGCTATGGAGCAGGAGGTCTTCCTGTGCAAGGGGATGGTGGAGCGTGGACTCAATGCCAATCACCCCATGACCGCGGAACTTTCCCGTGATCTCAAGGTGGATGGAAAGTCCATGAAGGACATCCTCTTCACCCTCAACGAGAAAATCAACTTCCTTCAAAGCCAGATCTACGATCTCCAAAATCAAGTCTTTGAATATGAGGCGAGGTTTAAAGGTATGAGTTTGGTTGTCGGTTGCAGGACCTGTGAGAATCACTCCGCCTCTTATGATGGCGGACCTCTGCCATGGAAACTCGCGGAAAAGATCTCTTCTACACCACCACCACCACCTTCTTGATCACTAAAGGAAAATTGAGTATCGGCTATGGGCACTCCCCTTGGCTTCCGCCAAGCTTGGGGGAGGTGCCCCGGTATGATATCATCCCCACTATATTTTGCCTTTACTTGCCTTAGTTTGATCCATAGTAATCTTTTGCTTTAGATGAATAAAAGTTTAGTTCGATCCTTTCTTTTCGAGAGTTTGCTTAGTGATCTATACTTGTAATCGTGCGCGAGATATATAATGAAGTTTAGTTTGAGTTTTTGCTTTCTTTACCGTCTTGTTGGAATAAAAAGAAAGGAAATAAATAAAAGGAAAGGAAATAAATCAAGAAGATCATATGGTAATCTTATGGTAGGTGATGACACCACATAAGGAAAAGTATAAGTAGAAAATTTTATTAGAGATTGACAAACATAACATTAGTCAATGATGCAACTCATGAAAGAATTAATAAGGGAAGAGAAGATTCACATATAAATACACTATCCTGGAAATCTTTTGTGATTGTGAGCCCCCAGCAAAATATTATATGCCAAAATTGTTGACGTTGGACAGGGAAGACAACTTAATGAATTATGTTTGTTCATATTCACATAGAAGTCATATTGTCATGGATCCTTTGACATGTGGTGTTTTCCCCCTATATTTTCTAGCCAAAATTCTGCACTAAGTAGAGATACTACCTCTACATCCAAAACCCTTAAACCCCAAATCTTATTTTTCAAGTGTCCACCATACCTACCTAAGGATTGAGTCATATCCTTCAAGTAAGTTGTCATCATTGCAATAAGGCAATAAAAATTGCTTCTAAAAGTGTGAGATCATTTAGTTTAAGAGAAAATTGAGCATTGTACGAACTTGTGATGGTGAAGAATAAAAGCGACAGACTGCATAATAAAGGTTGCCATCACAAGGGGCAATACAATGTGACGTTCTTTTGCACTAAGGGGTTGAGCATGCAAACAAATGAGCGCATGTCAACCTCTGCTTCCCTCTACGAAGGGCCTATCTTTTACTTTTATGTATTTACTTTTATGCAAAGACTCAAAGTTTTCTCTCCATTCATTTTTATTTTTCTCCTTTGGCAAGCATCATGTGGTGAGGAAAGATCTAGGCACATATGTCCAGCTGAATATGGGTAGAATGAGTTATTATTGTTGACATCACCCTTGAGGTGAATTCGTTGGGAAGCAAAACTATAAGCCCCTATCTTTCTATGTGTCCGGTTGAAACGTTTTTCTCATGGGTATGCGATGAGTGTTAGCAATCATAGAGGACTAAATGATGGTTGAGTATGTGGACTTGCCTAAAGGCTCCGATACGTGACCCTTCGTGAAAAGATGATGAATTTTAGTTGTGAAGTTGACTGAGAACATAGTTTGTTTGTCTCTAATAGAGTTTATGCTTCATACTTCGATAATGTGATGAATTGTCACTTATTCATGAGAAGTTTATGATAAAAGTTATATGATAAAAGTCTTATGTTTAAGTTTGTTATTGTTATAACAATCAACATGATGCTTCTATGTCCGTATTTTGTTTTTATCGGCACCTCTCTCTCTCTAAGCATGTGGACATGTTTTTCGATTTCGGTTTTCGCTTGACGACAAGCGAGGTCTAAGCTTGGGGGAGTTGATATGTCCATTTTGCATCATGTTTTCCTACTGTTATTTGTGATGTTTTTATGGATAATAATGCTTTTTGGAGTAATTCTAATGCCTTTTCTCTCTCATAATTTGCAAGGTACACACAAAGAGTGAGAATTCCGGTAGCTGGAAATCTGGACCTGGAAAAGCTACGCTAGGCTACCTATTCTGCACAACTCCAAACAAGCTGAAACTTTATGGAGAATTTTTATAGAATATATGAATAATATTGAAGCAAATAATTACTAGAGGGGGCCCACCAGGTGGGCACAACCCACCTAGGTGCGCCAGGGAGCCCAGGCGCGCCCCGGTGGGTTGTGCTCACCCAGGCCCACCTCTGGTGCCCATCTTTTGGTATGTAAGTCATTTTGGCCTAGAAAAATAACGGAGGACTTTCGTGACGGAGCGCCGCCATCTCGAGGCGGAACATGGGCAGGAGCACTTTTGCCCTCCGGCGGAGCGATTCCGCCGGGGGAACTTCCCTCCCACATGGGGAAAATCATCGCCATCATCATCACCAACAACTCACCCATCTTGGGGAGGGCAATCTCCATCAACATCTTCAACAACACCATCTCATCTCAAACCCTAGTTCAAATCTTGTGTCAATCTTGTTACCGGAACTATAGATTGGTTCTTGTGGGTGACTAGTAGTGTTGATTACATCTTGTAGTTGATTACTATATGGTTTATTTGGTGGAAGATTATATGTTCAGATCCATTATGCTATTTAATACCCCTCTGATCTTGAGCATGTTTATCACTTTTGAGTAGTTACTTTTGTTCTTGAGGTCATGGGAGAAATCATGTTGCAAGTAATCATGTGAACTTGATATGTGTTCGATATTTTGATAGTATGTATGTTGTGATTCCCTTAGTGGTGTCATGTGAACGTTGACTACATGACACTTCACCATATTTGGGCCTAAGGGAATGCATTGTGGAGTAGTTATTAGATGATGGGTTGCGAGAGTGACAGAAGCTTAAAAACCCTAGTTTATGTGCTATTCCGTAAGGGACCGATTGGATCCAAAAGTTTAATGCTATGGTTAGGATTTATCCTTAATACTTTTCTCGTAGTTGCGGATGCTTGCGAGGAGGTTAGTAATAAGTAGGAGGTTTGTTAAAGTAAGAACAACACCTAAGCACCGGTCCACCCACATATCAAATTATCAAAGTAGCAAACACGAATCGAATCAACATGATGAAAGTGACTAGATGAAATTTTCGTGTACCTCAAGAACGCTTTGCTTACTATAAGAGACCGTTTTGGCTTGTCCTTTGCCTCAATAGGATTGGGCTACCTTGCTGCACTTTTGTTACTGTTATGATTACTTGCTTGTTAGAAAATATCTTACTATCAAAATTACCTTGCTGAAAACCACTTGTCATTTCCTTCTGCTCCTCGTTGGGTTCGACACTCTTACTTATCGAAAAGAGCTACAATTGATCCCCTATACTTGTGGGTCATTATCCTTCATCCAGGTGCTCCCGGCCCTCCGCATCGGGACCTCCATCTCGGTTGGCTCCGGGACGTCCACTCTATTTTGGTCCGACCGATGGGCCGGGGACTCCCCCTTTGCTGCCAGGTTCCTGGATCTTTTCACCATTGCGGAGGAGCGTAGGATCTCTGTCGAGATGGCCCTTATTGACTTAGGGCGTCTCGCGTTCCGGCGGCCATTTGGGCCTCCGGAAGTCGCAGCATGGCATGAGCTTATGGATGTCGTTGCTCTCCATGAGCCTGATATGGCGCAGCCCCACGACCGCATGTCCTGGCGTCTCGAGCCCTCGGGCCGGTTCTCTAGTAAATCCCTGTACCAGGCCATTGCCCCCTCCCCTGGCCCGGTGGTCCTTCAGACGGTCTGGGCTATCCGTGTGCCCCTCAAGATCATAATTTTCATGTGGCAATGAATCTACGGTCGGCTTCCCTCCAGCGTGGGGGTGTTGAAACCGCAAGACCCGGGTGATGGAATTTGCCCCCTATGTGGGACTGAGGAAACCTCAAATCACATCTTCTTCTCGTGCATCTCCGCGCAGTTCCTCTGGGGCTGCCTCCGTGAGGCTATCGGTGGTAGCTGGTGTAACACCAACTTCCCCGACCTCCTTACCGAGGTTCAGGCCTCTCCCCCGATGGGTTGCCGCATTAGTGAAGGAAATATGCCCTAGAGGCAATAATAAAGTTGTTTTATTGACTATATCATGATAAATGTTTATTATTCATGCAAGAATTGTATTAACCGAAAACTTGGTACATGTGTGAGTACATAGACAAAACAAAGTGTCCCTAGTATGCCTCTACTAGACTAGCTTGTTAATCAAAGTTGGTTGAGTTTACTGACCATAGACATGTGTTGTCATTTGATGAACGGGATCACATCATTAGGAGAATGATGTGATGGACAAGACCCATCCGTTAGCTTAGCATAATGATCGTTAAGTTTTATTGATATTGCTTTCTTCATGACTTATACATATTCCTTTGACTATGAGATTATGCAACTCCCGGACACCGGAGGAATACCTTGTGTGCTATCAAACGACACGACGTAACTGTGTGATTATAAAGATGCTCTATAGGTGTCTCTGAAGGTGTTTGTTGGGTTGGCATAGATCAAGATTAGGATTTGTCACTCTGTGTATCGAAGATGTATCTCTGGACCCTCTCGGTAATGGACATGACTATAAGCCTTGCAAGCAATGTGACTAATGAGTTAGTTATGGGATGATGCATTACAGAACAACTAAAGAGACTTGCCGGTAATGAGATTGAACTAGGTATGAGGATACCGACGATCGAATCTCGGGCAGGTAACATACTGATGACAAAGGGAATAATGTATGTTCTCATTGCAGTTTGAATGATACTGATCTTCGTAGAATATGTAGGAACCAATATGAGCATCCAGGTTCCGCTATTGGTTATTGGTCGGAGATGCGTCTTGCTCATGTCTACATAGTTCTTGAACCTGTAGGGTCCGCACGCTTGACGTTCGATGACGATTTGTATTATGAGTTATGTGTTTTGGTGACCGAAGATTGTTCGGAGTCCTGGATGAGATCATGGACATGACGAGGAGTCTCGAAATGGTCAAGAGGTAAATATTGATATATTGGATGATAGTATTTGGACACCGCAATGGTTCAGAATGTTTCAAATATTTATCGGAGTACCGAGGAGTTACTGGAACCCCCCGAGGAACTAATGGGCCAACATGGGCCATAGGGGAGGGAGAGGGAAGCCCACAAGGGGTGCCCCCCATGGGTTGTCCGAATTGGACAAGGGGAAGGGGGCGCCCCACCTTTCCTTTCCCCCTCTCCCTTTCCTTCCCTCTTTCCCCTCCATGAGAAGGAAAAAGGGGGCGGGGCCGAATTCTACTAGGACTGGAGTCCTAGTAGGACTCCCCCCTGTTGGCACACCCCCTGGTGGCCGGCCTCCTCCTCTCCCTCCTTTATATATGTGGGCAGGGCGCCCCTTGGAGACACACCAATTGTTCCAAGCCGTGTGCGGCGTCTATCTCCATAGTTTACTCCTCCGGTCATATTCACGTAGTGCTTAGGCGAAGCCCTGCGCGGATCACATCACCATCACCTGTACCACGCCGTCGTGCTAACAAAACTCTCCCTCAACCCTCTGCTAGATCAAGAGTTCAAGGGACGTCATCGAGCTAAACGTGTGCTGAACTCGGAGGTGTCGTACGTTAGGTACTAGATCGGCTGGATCGCAAAGACGTTCAACTACATCAACCGTGTTAACCTAACGCTTCCGCTTTCGGTCTACGAGGGTACGTGGACACACTCTACCCTCTCATTGCTATGCATTTCCTAGATAGATCTTACGTTATCGTAGGATTTTTTTGAAATTGCATGCTACGTTCCCCAACAATTAGGTGGCTGCTCATTGGGGTCCTTGCTTGGACTCTCTGGACCGTGAGTCATAATCTTGTCATCCAGCGAGTCCTCTTCGACATGCCACTGATGTTGTTTACAAAATGTGTGGGTACTTGCAGCTCTGGCGGCCGCTTAGCCGTCACCAGGAATAGGACGCCATCAAAATCATCATTTTCGACCTTCGTGTGATGGTTCTCCGCTTGGCACCGCCGCTTCCTCCTCCACCACTCGAGCCGGATTAGCTTCTTAGCTGCTGTCGTGGTTTATCCGCCTTTGTTTTTGTTTTCAGGGCTTGTTGAGCTATGCCCTCAGCAGAACCCTCTTGTGCTCTATGTTGTGCGACTTTGTGTGTGTGTGTGGGTGAACATTTGTGGTACCTTGTGGCTGTGGTGGTTTGCTTTATCTATAAAGCGGGGTGAAAGCCTTTTTCAGTACTAAGTGAATACAAGAAAAATCATGTGTGATGCACTTCATTGTATAACATGGGCACATATAAAATTTCACATGGAATTATGACCATGTACTCCCGGAATAAAAATATGAACATGTTGTTGGGGAACGTAGCATGCAATTTCAAAAATCTCCTATGCTCACGGAAGATCTATCTAGGATATGCATAGCAACAAGAGGGGGAGAGTGTGTCCACATACCCTCGTAGACCGAAAGCGGAAGTGTTTGACAACGCGATTGATGTAGTCAAACTTCTTCTTGTTCCGACCGATCAAGCATCGAACGTACAACACCTCCGAGTTCTGTACACGTTCACATTGATGACGTTCCCCAAACTCTTGATCCAGCAAAGTGTCGAGGGAGAGTTCTGTCAGCATGACGGCATGGTGACGGCAATGATGAAGTAATCCATGCAGGGGTTCGCCTAAGCACTACATGAATATGACCGGAGGCGTAAACTGTGGAGGGGGGCGCCGCACACGGCTAATAACAATGGTTGATGTCTATTCTAGCGGTGCCCCCCTCTCATATATATATATATATATATATATATATATATATATATATATATATATATATATATATATATATATATATAAGTTGGAGGGGAGGAGAGGCAGCCAAGGGGGCGCCCCAAGTAGGAGGAATCCTACTTGGGCGCCTCCCAATTCGGCCTCCCCCCTTCCATATTCATCCGGAGGGGGAAGGAAGGAGGAGGGAGGAGGGAAGGAAGGGGGAGGCAGAATCCCTCCCCTTCCTTTCTCCCTTCTCCTCTTTCCTTCCCCTTTATTTTGGCCTACATGGGGTGCACCAGCCCCTTAGGGGCTGGTCTGTCCCCCTCTTGGCCCATTAAGGCCCATGTAGTTGCCGGGGAGGATGCCCGGAACCCGTTCTGGTGACCCGATATGCACCAGGTACCCCCGGAACACTTCCTGTGTCCGAATACCATCGTCCTATATATCAATCTTTACCTCTCGACCATTTCGAGACTCCTCATCATGTCCGCGATCTCATACGGGACTTCGAACAACATTCGGTCACCAAATCACATAACTCGTATAATACAAAATCGTCATCGAACGTTAAGCGTGCGGACCCTACGTGTTCGAGAACTATATAGACATGACCGAGACACCTCTCCGGTCAATAACCAATAGCGGAACCTGGATGCTCATATTGGTTCCCACTTATTCTACGAAGATCTTTATCGGTCGTACCGTAATGACAACATACGTTATTCCCTTTGTAACCGGTATGTTACTTGCCCGAGATTTGATCGTCGGTATCTTCATACCTAGTTCAATCTCGTTACCGGCAAGTCTCTTTACACATTCCGTAATGCATCATACCGCAACTAACTCATTAGTCACATTTCTTGCAAGGCTTATTATGATGTGCATTACCGAGAGGGCCCAGAGATACCTCTCTGATACTCGGAGTGACAAATCCTAATCTCGATCTATGCCAACCCAACAAACACCTTCGGAGATACCTGTAGAGCATCTTTATAGTCACCCAGTTACGTTGTGACATTTGATAGCACACAAGGTATTCCTCTGGTTTCCGGGAGTTGCATAATCTCATAGTCAAAGGAATATGTATATGACATGAAGAAAGCAATAGCAATAAAACTGAACGATCAATATGCTAAGCTAACGGATGGGTCATGTCCATCACATCATTCTCCTAATGATGTGATCCCGTTATCAAATGACAACTCATGTCCATGGTTAGGAAACCTTAACCATCTTTGATCAACGAGCTAGTCAAGTAGAGGCTCACTAGGGACTCAGTGTTTTGTCTATGTATTCACACATGTATTAAAGTTTCCGGTCAATAAAATTCTAGCATGAATAATAAACATTTATCATGATATAAGGAAATATAAAATAACAACTTTATTATTGCCTCTAGGTTATATTTCCTTTAGTCTCCTACTTGCACTAGAGTCAATAGTTCACATCTTTATGTGATTAACACCCATAGTTCACATCGCCGTGTGACCAACACCCAAAGGGTTTACTAGAGTTAATAATCTAGTTCACATCACTATGTGATTAATGCCCAAAGAGTACTAAGGTGTGATCATGTTTCACTTGTGAGAGAAGTTTAGTCAATGGGTCTGCCATATTCAGATCTGTATGTATTTTGCAAATTTCTTTGTCTACAATGCTCTGCATGGAGCTACTCTAGCTAATTGCTGACACGTTAAATATGTATCTAGATTCAGACTTAGATTCCTTCTAGATCAGTGTCAAAGCTTGCATCGATGTAACTCTTTACGACGAACTCTTTATCACCTACATAATCGAGAAACATTTCCTTAGTACTCTTAGGTAACTAAGGATAATTTTGACCGTTGTCAAGTGATCTATTCCTGGATCACTATTGTACCCCCTTGCCAAACTCATGGTAAGGTACATAATATGTCTGGTATACAGCATGGCATACTTTATAGAACCTATGGCTGAGGCACAGGGAATGACTTTCATTCTCTCTCTATCTTTTGCCGTGGTCAGGATTTGAGTCTTACTCAACTTCACACCTTGCAACACAGGCAAGAACCCTTTCTTTGACTGATCCATTTTGAACTTATTCAAAATCTTGTCAAGGTATGTGCTTTGTGAAAGTCCTATTAGCGTCTCGATCTATCCCTATAGATCTTGATGCCCAATATATAAGTAGCTTCACCAAGGTCTTTTATTGAAAAACTCTTATTCAAGTGTCCTTTTATGCTATCCAGAAGTTCTACATCATTTCCAATCAACAATATGTCATCCACATATAATATTAGAAATGCTACAGAGCTCCCACTTACTTTCTTGTAAATACAGTGTCGTGGAATTGTCACGGCAGATGTCCTTAGTGTCAGGACTTAGTCGCGAGGCCAACGCATCTATGTGGTAGTTTGAGAGGGGTTGAGCGGGACGAGAGCCGCGATGTTTTACCCAGGTTCGGCCCCTCACAAGCTACCACATAGATGCGTTGGCCTCGCGACTAAGTCCTGACACTAAGCACATCTGCCGTGCCAATTCCACGACAGTTGGCGCCTACCGTGGGGCCTGCGCACGGTGATGTTGAGTTCTTGGAGGGATCTTTTTTATGGATCGAGAAGTTCACAATTTTCCGGCTCAACGAGAGCCGGCGTGGAAAATTAACATCAACTATAAAGTTCATCAGTCAAGATTAACGAAGCGTTCTGCGGCAGCGGTATGCAATTGAGATTGATTTTAGGGTTACATGTTGTCTTGGCACCTCATGCGTCGTGGTAATCCGAAGAGTCCAAAAACAAAAAGTTTTTGGTGACAGCAGATTTTAGGGTTGCGTGCAGTACGACGAGGGTAATCACAAGTCACCGAAGAAAGCATATCACACCAGAAGTGTTGTAGTCGTCCCAAGTTTTTTCACTGTTCCACGTCTGTGATTCCTAGACTTCAAGTCCTAAAGGGAATAAATTATTGCTGCTGCTACCTTTCCCTGACGAGAAGATTGATCAAGTTCAAAAGTACGCGGTAGCATCTTCGACTCGTACGTGATCTGAAACCAAAATCAGTTCTTTCCTTTGGTCAAGCTTTGATAGATACATGCACACAAGGAAGCTACCAGGAGACGGAGACCGAGTCAAGAAATATGGAAGAAAATTACTACGTGACTCTGCCTGAGAGAGAAAAAAAAGTAAAAGGACAAAGGGGCCACGACCCGGAAACAGGGCCGGCCACGACCCGGACTCCTCGATGGTTTGAGTTTCCGTTGCCGAGCTGCGCGCGGCCCTGGGCCGCCGCGCCGAGCCGCCGTCGACCGTGCCAGGCTAGCATCGTCACTGCCCCGAGCCACCCTGTTGAGTTGCGCGGCGCCTCGCACGTCCGCCGCCGTTTTCACCCTTGCGGAAAGCCGCCTCGTCTCGAGTCGCCGCTCTCGCCGGATTCTGTCTCTGAGCCGTCGGCCTTACTTCTTCCAACAAGAGCCACCACGGCCCCTGCCGGAGCAGGCCTCGGGCCACCCCTGCTTGTGGGTTGCTGCATCCAATGGCGTCGCTTCCGTAGCTGCGCTAGGTCGCTGTATGGACTCTCCTCAAGCTGCCGAGAGCCGCCTCGGCCTCACTTCTGCCCGCTTTGGACGCCATCTTCTGCCTCCGCTGTTCGACGCTACGACGTTCGCCTCGACCTCACCAGAGAGCTGCCGCACTACGGGCTGCCGCAGTCCCCGTTGTGCTAAGTCGCCGTCGTCGGGCTGTTTGTTGAGCCGTTCGCTGGTGAACCGCCCGACCACAGTCATCGCCTGTGAGCCGCCGCTTGGCTGAGCGCCGCCACCTCCGAGTTGCCGTTCCCGTCGCCGCGACTTCAAGCCGGCCACACCTCCACGTCCGCGGCCTTGGTGACCCGCCGCTGTGTTTCCCCTCTGCTAGCAAGTCGCCCTCGTGGCCCACGCCTACGTGGCCTGACCTGCACCGCAGCGCCACAAGCCGGCCAGACCTTGCAGCCGTCTCCACCGTGGCATCAAGTCACTGGCCTCGTTCTGAAAGTTGCCGAAGGACCTCCGCAAAGCCACCCACCGGTCCATTCCAAGTCGCCGTTGCCTGCCTGAAGCCATGGCCTCACCTCAGCTGGCCGTTTGCCAAGTCACCTCCAATGGGTCGCCACCACAACCTCGTCTTCGAGTCGCCGGGCTCCGCCTCCGCGCGACTCCCCTTGTGCGACCTCATCTCCGCGGCCTCCAATCGGCGTCTCATTCGTTGGGGGCTCCAACCCGCCGCCGGTCGCAGTACCCGCGTGCTCATCTGCCAAGCCTCCGGGCAGTTTGCCCGGCCTCAACGTCAAATCCTCTGCTAACTCGCCGGGCCAGCTGCCATGGGAATAGCGGTCAAACAAGTGGCCCTCGCAGGAGATAAGAACATGCTATAAAGCTGCCAGCGAGCAGGCCCTACCAGGATGTGTGTGGTTTGACTAAGGGGTCGACGCGCAAGCTGCATCTAAAGACCTGGTGCAAATCAAAACAAAGGAGGAGCATGCGATGTTAAAATAATGGAAGATGCTTACAAGCCAGCCACAGTTACTACTACACACCACAAGAGTTGGGATCAGTCCCTGACCAACATGTCATAATCTTTCAATGGCCACCTGCCGTGCGATGAACAGTTGCAATCTCTGGACCGATAATACTAGAGGTCATCACGTGTGTAATGGCATAATCCGTCCGAAAAAAGATCGTAGAGACAAAGCAGTAAAGCAGGCATGTAGAGGTTGTGTCAGCACTCGCAACGCACTGGATCCCTGATGGACACACACTGAATTGTTAACCCGGGAGTCCGGTTTGCATGGACACATCAGGTTATCCGGCAGACCCGGGTAAAATTATTGTTATATGGTTCAATCAACAAATCAAAGGCCGCGCCAAATGTTCGCCTGCATTGAGTTGTCCAACAGACAGTGGCAATAAGCATAAATCTTGATGCTTGATCGGTCTAGTTATCTAAACTTGGTTTGCGCCATCAGTATCATCCGACAAAAAATGCCAGGTGATATCTATCTAAATATATTTTATTGGCGCATGTGATTTTCATCAAAAAACAATTGCTTTGCCGCCACCCGTGCAGATAGATCTACATCAACTCGCCAGGAACCGCGTCCACGATTGACTCGCCGTCCGCATGGGTAATCATGCCTGCGATTGACTCGCCCGTCCGTGTTGGCTTACAATGTCGCGGCCGGCTCATTTTTCCGCTCCTGCAGCCGGCTCGGCCGTGATTGATTTCAGCTTCATCGTGATGATCATCAATTCCGCGACGGATAACCACTGGCCTGACATATCAGGTGAAATCGATCAAGCATATTTTTATATTATATTGGTTTCTCATAGAGAAATATTGTGAAGAATAATCCACTTGAGTCAGCTTCCAAAGCGCCGGTTTAAGAAATATGGGTCTTGAAATACTTATCTGATATTCAGCCGGTTTGAAGATGTAAAACTTGCCGGTTTATAATTACCAAAATTGCTGGTTTATAAATATTGATGGCACCGGGTCATGATTGTTGTCGACACCGGGTCATGTAATTGATCTTCCCGATTTGCTCAAAACTGATAAACTGAAGACGTTCCTCCTTTATATGCATAATACCTGTAGCCCCCAAGTCTTAAGAGGAGAACATAGTGATAACTTAAGACTTGTTCCAATAAGTGTTTCAACCTTGAAGAAATCTGGTTTGTTCATCTCAATCATATAAACTGAATACTCCATATATGTAGCCCCCAAGTGTTGGGTTGTCATGCTTGCAGCAACCCGGGACTTGTAATTGTTTATAAAAACTTCAATCAGTGTAGCCCCCAAGGGCCGGGTCATTATGCAATAATGAGCAGGGACTTTGTAAATATAATCATGTAGATTTTAGCAGTGATGTGTAGCCCCCAAAGGCCGGCTCAATAAGATAATATTGAAATGGGACGATATATTCTTCCACAACATTATATGATGTAACCCCCATCATGGGGCTTGAACCCACGTCCACAAGGTTGAAAGCTTTGTGCTTTACCAACTGAGCAGTGGATCCTTCAATAATAGATGAAAATTTCTGTACCTTGAATTGTTGACAGGAGCAATTGATAGCCCCCAAGGGCCGGCTCATTACGATGTGATGAGTCGGGTCTTCAAATAAGTGAGCCAACAATGATTTTGCATTAGCACCCCAAGTGTCATGGTGCATGCTTGCAGCGACATGAGACTTGTGTATTTGATGTAATCCCAACTTGAATAATGTAGCCCCCAAGTGCCAGGTCGTAAGCCTGCAGCGACTCGGGACTATTCCTTCAATTGTAGAATAAATCATATCCATTGATAATATAATAGTTATTGCGCTAAAGCGACTTTGAAAACCTCAGTCATAATATTGGTTATTGATAACCATAAGAAAAAATCCAGCCATGTTGGCTATTTGAATAATATACCCAATGATTTATAAGCGCATAATTCCAATGGCGCAATCCAAATATATACTGGCGAATTATAGTCCAAAGCCAGGCCGGGTCAATAAACACCGGTGATTTGTAATTATGCTGTATTCAACCTATTTCTGCATACAACAAGTTTAAAGTGTCATGGCGGTTTACCGCCAGACGGGTCATAATGCCCAACATATAATCCGGGTTTATAACCAAGGCTGCATTTAAGAATAATCAAATATGAAATAGATCATACCTGTGGCATTGATTCTCATCGTTGGTTTACCAACTTTTTTTAGTAAGGGTGATAACCCAAATCTTGAGTATGATAACCCCCGTCATATTTTGCCGGTTTGTAATAAAACCGTGTCGGGTTGTAATAAACACCGGATAATCATCCTGGCAACTTATAGTCAACGCCAGACCAGGCTAAGAAAACTCCGGTTTATAATTGAGTTTGTACTAACAACTGATAGTTGAAAGCTTGTGCTGGGTTAAGAAATACCGGACTGATGAAATGACTTATAGTCTGGCCGGGTCAATGGACGCCGGTTTATCTTAAAACCTTATCAAAGGAGAAGAAACTTTGACAAAAATCAAATGAAAAAAACTTGTAGTCGAGGCTTTTCAAGGGCTGCCAGGCCCAAACTCGAGGCTTTTCATGGGCTGCCAGGCCGCTGAGTTAAACCATTTGACAAAGCCTTTTAAGATGGGCCTCCAACTAACCAATCGTCGTTTTAACTTTGACAAGTTCAGGGTCTGTATAAGAGTAACTTGCAAGAGATAAATTCTTCTTGAACCGGGATTTTGAACCGGATATTGAGAGCTTCAAAGCTTTGTGGGAGACATCTTTCTCTTGAGCCGGATTTTAAACCGGAATCTTCATTTTCAGCTGGAAATATTCTGACAGCCTTTAAACTTGAACTTGCGTGAAATTAATTCTTTTTGAACCGGAAATTCGTAAACCGGATTTGAGAGCTTCAGTGAGAATGACTTCCCTTGAGCCAGATTTTAAACCGGAATCCTTCTTTTTAGCCGGAAATTTTCTGAAGGCTTTTAAACTTGCACCAATATGGTGGTTCAGGGTCCTGCATTAGATAATCTTGCAAGCCGGAGTAATTTCTCTTTTAAAGAAAACAATATAATATAAAACCATACTGGCTTCTCCAAAAGTCTGTATAAAACCATATGCTTTGATCACCTCATCAAAGCATATATTCCAACTCCGAGATGCTTGAACCAGTCCATAAATGGATCGCTGGAGCTTGCACACTTTGTTAGCACCTTTAGGATCGACAAAACCTTTTGGTTGCATCATATACAACTCTTCTTTAAGAAATCCAATAAGGAATGCAGTTTTGATGTCCATTTGCCAGATTTCATAATCATAAAATGCGGCAATTGCTAACATGATTCGGACAGACTTAAGCATCGCTACGGGTGAGAAAGTCTCATCATAGTCAACTCCTTGAACTTGTCGAAAAACTTTCGCAACAAGTCGAGGTTTGTAGATAGTAACATTACCATCAGCGTCAATCTTCTTCTTGAAGATCCATTCATTCTCTATGGCATACCTATCATCGATCAAGTCAACCAAAGTCCACACTTTGTTCTCATACATGGATTCTATCTCAGATTTCATGGCCTCAAGCCATTTATCGGAATCTGGGCTCATCATCGCTTCCTCATAGTTCATAGGTTCGTCATGGTCTAGTAACATGACTTCTAGAACATGATTACCGTACCACTCAGGTGTAGAACGTGCTCTGGTTGACCTATGAGGTTCGATAGTAACTTGATCTGAAGTTTCATGATCATTATCATTAGCTTCCTCTCTAGTTGGTGTAGGCATCACTGCAACCAATTTCTGTGATGAGATACTTTGCAATTCGACAGAAGGTACAATTACCTCATCAAGTTCTACTTTCCTCCCACTCACTTCTTTCGAGAGAAACTCCTTCCGTAGAAAGGATCCATTCTTAGCAACAAAGATCTTGCCTTTGGATCTATGATAGACGGTGTACCCAACAGTTTCTTTTTGGGTATCCTATGAAGACGCACTTCTCAGATTTGGGTTCGAGCTTATCAGGCTGAAGCTTTTTCACATAAGCATCGCAACCCCGAACTTCAAGAAATGACAACTTAGGTTTCTTGCCAAACCATAGTTCGTACGGTGTTGTCTCAACGGATTTAGATGGTGCCCTATTTAAAGTGAATGCAGTTGTCTCTAATGCACAACCCCAAAACAATAGTGGTAAATCGGTAAGAGACATCATAGATCGCACCATATCTAATAAATTACAGTTAGGACATTCAGACACACCATTACGCTGTGGTGTTCGAGGTGCCGTGAGTTATGAAACTATTCCAAATTGTTTTAAATGAAGGCCAAACTCGTAACTCAAATATTCGCCTCCGCGATCAGATCATAGAAACTTTATTTTCTTGTTACGATGATTCTCCACTTCACTTTGGAATTCTTTGAACTTTTCAAATGTTTCAGAGTTGTGTTTCATTAAGTAGATATACCCATATCTGCTCAAATCATCTGTGAAGGTCAGAAAATAATGATACCCGCCGCAAGCCTCAATACTCATCGGACCACATACATCGGTATGTATTATTTCCAATAAGTCAGTAGCTCGCTACATTGTTCCAGAGAACAAAGTTCTAGTCATCTTGCCCATGAGGCATGGTTCGCAAGTATCAGATGATTCATAATCAAGTGATTCCATAATTCCATCTGTATGGAGTTTCTTCATGCGCTTTACACCAATATGTCCAAAAGTGGAAGTGCCACAAGTATGTTGCACTATCATTATCAAATTTTCATCTTCTGGCATCAATATTATGAATATGTGTATTACTACGATCGAGATTCAATAAACCATTTATATTGAGTGTATGACCATAGAAGGTTTTATTCATGTAAACAGAACAACAATTATTCTTTTACTTAAATGAATAACCGTATTGCAGCAAACATGATCCAATCATATTCATGTTTAACGCAAACACCAAATAAAATTTATTTTAGGTTCAACACTAATCCCGGAGGTAAAGGGAGTGTGCGATGGTGACCTTATCAACTTTGGAATCACTTCCAACACACATCGTCACCTAACTAGTATCTGTTCATTTTGCAACTCTTGTTTCGAGTTACAAAACTTAGCAACTGAACCGTTATCAAATACCCAGGGCTACTATGAACACTAGTCAAGTAAACATCAATAACATGTATATCAAATATACCTTTGTTCACTCTGCCATCCTTCTTATCCGCTAAGGTTTTTGGGGCAGTTCCACTTTTAGTGACCATTTCCTTTGTAGTAGAAGCACTCAGTTTCAGGTTTGGGTCTAGCTTTGGGCTTCTTCACTGGAGTGGCAACTTGCTTGCCATTCTTCTTGAAGTTCCCTTTCATTCCCTTGCCCTTTTTCTTGAAACTAGTGGTCTTGTTAACCATCAACACTTGATGCTATTTCATGATTTCTACCTTCGCCGATTTTAGCATCGTGAAGAGCTTGGGAATCGTTTTCATTATCCCTTGCATATTATAGTTCATCAAGAAGTTTTAGTAACTTGGTGATAGTGACTAGAGAACTCTGTCAATCACTATCTTATCTGGAAGATTAACTCCCACTTGATTCAAGCGATTGTAGTACCCAGACATTCTGAGCACATGCTCACTAGCTGAGCTATTCACCTCCATCTTGTAGGAAAAGTACTTGTCAGAGGTCTCATACCTATTAACACGGGCATGAGTCTGAAATGTCATTTTCAGCTATTGGAACATCTCATATGCTCCATGCCATTCAAACATTTTTGAAGTCCTGGATCTAAGCCGTAAAGCATGGTGCACTAAACTATCAAGTAGTCATCATAACGAGCTTGTGAAACATTCATAATGTCTGCATCTGCTCCTGCAATAGGTATGTCACCTAGCGCTGCATCAAGGACATAATTCTTCTGTGCGGCAATGAGGATAATCCTTAGATAACGGACCCAATCCGCATCATTGCTACTATCATCTTTCAACTTAGTTTTCTCTAGGAACATATCAAAAAATAAAACATGGGAGCTATACGCGAGCTATCGATCTACAACATAGATATGCAAATAGTATCAGGACTAAGTTCATGATAACTTAAGTTCAATTAATCATATTACTCAAGAACTCCAACTTAGATAGACATCCCTCGAGTCATCTAAATGATCACATGATACAAATCAACTAAACCATGTCCGATCATCACGTGCGATGAAGTAGTCTTCAATGGTGAACATCTCTATGTTGATCATATCTATTATATGATTCACGTTCGACCTTTCGGTCTCTAGTTTTCCGAGGCCATGTCTGTACATGCTAGGTTCGTCAAGTTTAACCCGAGTATTGCGCATGTGCAAAACTGTCTTGCACCCGTTGTATGTGAACGTAGAGCCTATCACACCCGATCATCACGTGGTGTCTCAGCATGACGAACTGTCGCATCAGTGCATACTCAGGGAGAACACTTATACCTTGAAATTTTAGTGAGGGGTCATCTTATAATGCTACCACCGTACTAAGAAAAATAAGATGCATACAAGATAAACATCGCATGCAATCAAAATATGTGACATGATATGGCCATCATCATCTTGTGCCTTTGATCTCCATCTCCAAAGCACCGTCATGATCTCCATCATCACCGGCTTGACACCTTGATCTCCATCATAGCGTCGTGGTCGTCTTGCTAACAATTGCTTCTACAACTATCGCTAATGCATAGTGATAAAGTAAAGCAATTACATGGAGTTTGCATTTCATACAATAAAGCGACAACCATGAGGCTCCTGCTAGTTGCCGATAAATTTTACAAAACATGATCATCTCATACAATAACGTATATCACATCATGTCATGACCATATCACATCACAACATGCCCTGCAAAAACAAGTTAGACGTCCTCTACTTTGTTGTTGCAAGTTTTCCGTGGCTGCTACAGGCTTCTAGCAAGAACCGTTCTTACCTACCATCAAAACCACAGTGGTGATTTATCAAGTTTGTTGTTTTAACCTTCAACAAGGACCGGCCGCAGTCAAATTCGGTTCAACTAAAGTTGGAGAAATAGACACCCGCCAGCCACCTTTATGCAAAACTAGTTGCATGTCTATCAGTGGAATCGGTCTCATGAACGTGGTCATGTAAGGTTGGTCCGGGCTGCTTCATCCAACAATACCGCTGAATCAAAATAATACATTGGTGGTAAGAAGTATGACGCTCACCTTCCACAACTCTTTGTGTTCTACTCATGCATATCATCTACACATAGACCTGGCTCGGATGCCACTGTTGGGGAACGTAACATGCAATTTCAAAAATTTCCCACACTCGCGCAAGATCTATCTAGGAAATGCATAGCAATGAGAGGGAGAGAGTGTGTCCATGTACCCTCGTAGACCGAAAGAGGAAGCGTTTGACAACACGGTTGATGTAGTCGAACTTCTTCACATTCCGACCGATCAAGCACCGAACGTATGGCACCTCCGAGTTATGTACACGTTCAAATCGATGACATTCCTCAAACTATTGATCCAACAAAGTGTCAAGGGAGAGTTCTGTCAGCACGACGGGGTGGTGACAGTGATGGTGAAGTAATCTGCAGAGGACTTCACAAAGCAGTACGTGAATATGACTGGAGGCGTAAATGTGGAGGGGGGCACCACACACGGCTAACAACTGTTGATGTCTGTTTTAGCGGTGCCCCCCTCATATATATATAGGTTGGAGGGGAGGAGAGGCAACCAAGGGGGGTGATAACCCACAAGTATAGGGGATCGCAACAGTTTTCGAGGGTAGAGTATTCAACCCAAATTTATTGATTCGACACAAGGGGAGCCAAAGAATATTCTCAAGTATTAGCAGCTGAGTTGTCAATTCAACCACACCTGGAAACTTGTATCTGCAGCAAGGTATTTAGTAGCAAAGTAATATGATAGTAGTGGTAACAATAGCAAAAGGTAACGGTAGCAAAAGTAATATTTTTGGTGTTTTATAGTGATGATAACAATAGCAACGGAAAAGTAAATAAGTGAATAAACAATGTATGGAAAGCTCGTAGGCAATGGATCGGTGATAGAGAATTATGCCGGATGCGATCGATCATGTAACAGTCATAACCTAGGGTGACACAGAACTAGCTCCAATTCATCAATGTAATGTAGGCATGTATTCTGAATATAGTCATACATGCTTATGGAAAAGAACTTGCATGACACCTTTTGTCCTACCCTCCCGTGGCAGCGGGGTCCTAGCGGAAACTAAGGGATATCAAGGCCTCCTTTTAATAGAGTACCGGACCAAAGCATTAACACATAGTGAATACATGAACTCCTCAAACTACGGTCATCACCGGGAGTGGTCCAGATTATTGTCACATCGGGGTTGCCAGATCATAACACATAGTAGGTGACTATAGACTTGCAAGATAGGATCAAGAACTCTCATATATTGATGAAAACATAATAGGTTCAGATCTGAAATCATGGCACTCGAGCCCTAGTGACAAACATTAAGCATAGCAAAGTCATAGCAACATCAATCTCAGAACATAGTGGATACTAGGGATCAAACCCTAACAAAACTAACTCGGTTACATGATAAATCTCATCCACCCATCACCGTCCAGCAAGCCTACGATGGAATTACTCACGCACGGAGGTGAGCAATCATGAAATTGGTGATGGAGGCTGGTTGATGATGACGATGGCGACGGATTCCCCTCTTCGGAGCCCCGAACAGACTCCAGATCAGCCCTCCCGAGAGAGTTTAGGGCTTGGTGGCGGCTCCGTATCATAAAACGTGATGAATCCTTCTCTCTGGGTTTTTTCTCCCCAAAATTGAATATATGGAGTTAGGGTTGAGGTCAGTGGAGCGTCAGGGGGCCCACGAGGCAGGAGGGCGCGCCCCCCACCCTCGTGGACAGGTGGAGGCCCTCCTGACGTGGATCTTCCTTCCAGTATTTTTTATAGATTCCAAAATAATTCTCCGTTGATTTTCAGGTCATTCCGAGAACTTTTATTTCTGTACAAAAATAACACCATGGCAATTCTGCTGAAAACGGCGTCAGTCCGGGTTAGTTCCATTCAAATCATGCAAGTTAGAGTCCAAAACAAGGGCAAGAGTGTTTGGAAAAGTAGATACGACAGAGACATATCAACTCCCCCAAGCTTAAACACAAGCAATTCAGTTGATAAACTGAAAGTGATAAAGAAAAACTTTTACAAACTCTGTTTGCTCTTATTGTTGTAAATATGTAAAGACAACATTCAAGTTTTCAGCAAAGATTATGAACTAACCATATTCACAATAACATTTAGGTCTTATGTTTACTCATATCAATGGCATAATCAACTAGCGAGCAATAATAATAAATCTCGGATGACAACACTTTCTCAAAACAATCATGATATGATATAACAAGATGGTATCTCGCTAGCCCTTTCTGAGACCGCAAAACATAAATGCAGAGCACCTTTAAAGATCAAGGACTGACTAGACATTCTAATTCATGGTAAAAGAGATCCAGTCAAGTCATACTCAATGTAAACTAACAGTAATGAATGCAAATGACAGTGGTGCTCTCCAACTGGTGCTTTTTAATAAGAGGATGATGACTCAACATAAAAGTAAATAGATAGGCCCTCCGTAGAGGGAAGCACGGATTTGTAGAGGTGCCAGAGCTCGGTTTTGAAATAGATATGAATAATATTTTGAGCGGTATACTTTCATTGTCAACATAACAACCAAGAGATGGCGATATCTTCCATGCTACACACATTATAGGCGGTTCCCAAACAGAATGGTAAAGTTTATACTCCCCTCCACCAACAATCATCAATCCATGGCTTGCTCGAAACAACGAGTGCCTCCAACTAACAACAGTCCTGGGGGAGTTTTATTTGCAATTATTTTTATTTGATTTGCATAAAGCATGGGACTGGGCATCCCGGTGACCAGCCATTTTCTCGTGAGTGAGGAGCGGAGTCCACTCCTCTTGAGAATAACTCACCTAACATGGAAGATACTGACAGCCCTAGTTGATACATGAGTTATTTGAGCATACAAAATAGAATGTTTATTTGAAGGTTTAGATTTTGGCACATACAAATTTACTTGGAACGGCAGGTAGATACCGTATATAGGTAGGTATGGTGGACTCATATGGAACAACTTTGGGGTTTATGGAATTGATTGCACAAGCAGTATTCACACTTAGTACAAGTGAAGGCTAGCAAAAGACTAGGAAGCGACCAGCTAGAGAGCGACAACAGTCATGAACCTACATTAAAACTAATCAACACCGAATGCAAGCATGAGTAGGATATAATGCACCATGAACATAAATATCGTAGAGGCTATGTTGATTTTGTTTCAACTACATGCGTGAACATGTGCCAAGTCAAGCCACTCGAATCGTTCAAAAGAGGATACCACCCTATCATACCACATCACAACCATTTTAATAGCATGTTGGCACGCAACGTAAACCATTATAAGCTCCTAGCTAATTAAGCATGGCATAAGCAACTATAATCTCTAATTGTCATTGCAAACATGTTTATTCATAATAGGCTGAATCAGGAACGATGGACTAATCATATTTACAAAAACAAGAGAGCTCGAGTTCATACCAGCTTTTCTCATCTCAATAAGTTCATCATATAATCATCATTATTGCCTTTCACTTGCATGACCGAAAAGTATGGATAATAATAATGGTGCACGTGCATTGGACTAAGCTGGAATCTACAAGCATTCAATTCAAGAGAGAAGACATGGTAATAGGCTCTTTGTTAGATCAACAATAATTCATATAAGAGCCACTCAACATTTTCATTATGGTCTTCTCCTCTCAACCCCCAAAGACAAGAAAGAAATGAAACTATTTACACGGGAAAGCTCCCAGCAAGCAAAACAAGAACGAGAAATCTTTTGGGGTTTTCTTTTTAATTATTACTACTACAGCATGAAAAGTAAACTAACTAAAAGCTACAACTAATTTTTTTATTTTTATTAAGGCTTATTAAACACACAAGAAAAAGCATAAAAAGGAAAATAAACTAGCATGGATGATACAATGAAAAAGTATGAGCACCGACAACTAGCATGAGTGTGTCAACAAGAATGTAATGTTGGTGAGAAATACGTACTCCCCCAAGCTTAGGCTTTTGGCCTAAGTTGGTCTATGGCCACGGCTGGCCTGGCAGATATCCAAAGTAATAGTTGGGGTCGTACTGTGAAGAAGCCTCGGATTGCCACTGGTTGGCAACCACCTCCGGATCCCACTGGTAATCAGACTATAGTGGAGGATCAAATTGTGGTTCCGGCTCTGGCTCTGTAGCTGATGTAGGGTTCCGGTAGGCGTGAATGGCCTCCAACGGAACAAGGTACTTGCGTGCAGATAAATCAAAAAAGTTAGGAGCAGGAAAGGTAATAGTCTCAGGATGATTTTTACCAAATATTAATTTGTACTCAAGCACCTTTTCCCCATTCTTAACAATAAAATCATGTGCTACCATACTCTTATAATCTAGATAAACAGGAGGCAACAACTTCTCTTCCTTCTCATAATGCCTAATAGGTATGTTAAAGTGTGCAGCGAGGCGCGAGGCGAAGATGCCTCTAAGGATGGGGCCCTTAGTGCGGTTAATATTCAACCGCTCTGCAACAATAGCGCCCATACTAAATGTGTCATCACGAAACAAGGCATGGCACAAAATAACAATTTCAGGGGCACTCAGGTTTCCACAGTTTCCGCGCCCAATTAAGCATCTACTAGCAAATATAGCAAAGTAACGTAAAACAGGAAAATGTATGCTAGTAATTCGTGCGTCAGAAACCTTCCTCCTTTCCCCTACAGCAATGGTATCAATAAACCCATCCACATCGTCACGATGTGGTTCCTCTACGCTGCCCTCAAAAGGTATCAAACAAACCCGACAAAAATCACGAAGTGACATCTCCTTATGCTCATCATATAAATAAAATTCCACCGTAGGTGGTGAGCTCCTAGCATGGAAATGAAAGTTTTGCACAAAGATATTGGAGAGTAAGAGATACTATTCGCGTTGGTCGTGGAGGAAGGCGGTGAGGCCTGCATTCTCAGCCAATTCATAGAAATCATCATAAATCCCGGCTGCTCTCAAGAAATTATCACAAGGCCATTCACACGGTCGCACTTCCGCGGTGCGAGGGTGGTGATATTTGGGCCCCTTATCCTCCTCACTTTGCTTATCCTTCGAGCTTCGGCTCGATGAGCCCCTCAAAAATCTCTTCATCTTTTTTTGAAATTTTTAGTAACTTCAGAATAAAAGTAAACCAAACTCAACAAAATTGGTAGCAACTACTCCTACAAGTGCCTAGAGACAATATCATGCATCAAAACTACTTTTGACCACATAAATTTGACATGCAAGCTCAAGAACAGGGTCACCTAAGCAGCAAAAATATGCAATCAATAAAGCACTAGAACAAAAACTAATTGGACCATTGGAGGAGTCACATACCAAAGAACAATCCTCCAAAGCAGTTTTGTGAATGGAGCTTTGAGCAAGGAGATCGAAAGTGGCAACAAGATGAGCTTGGACTCGGGTTTGAGCTGGCTAGTGATGTTTTTGGGAGGAAGAAGGAGTGTGTGGTAGCTGGAATAAGTGGAGGGGAGCCACCATGGGCCCACAAGGCAGGGGGCGCGCCCTGGACCCTCGTGGCCAGGTGCTTGCTCCCCCTATTGTGTTCTCAGTGCCAGATATTCTCAAATATTTCAGAAAAAATCATATTTAAATTTCAGGGCATTTGGAGAACTTTTACTTTGGGGGTATTTTTTATTGCATGGATAATTCAGAAAACGGATAGAATATACTATTTTTGCTTTATTTCAACTAAATAACAGAAAGTAAAAAGAGGGCACAGAGAGTTGTGTTTTATAAATTCATCCATCTCATGCTCATCAAAGGAATGCACTAACAAGGTTGATCAGGTCTTGTTAACAAACTCATTCCGAATAAGACGAAACCGGAGAATTTTCGAATAACACTAGGTTACCTCAACGAGGATATGCATGTCCCCAACAATAAGAATATCATATTTCTTCTTGACAGTAGGAAGAGGAAATTCAAAACTTCCAATAGTAATTGTTAAAAAGCTTCCAATAGAGTTTAGTAAGATGTGCCACAACAGTTTCAGATTCATAACCATAGAAAGGATTAGATTCAACTAAAGTAATTATCTCAGGATCAACAGAGAAATCATAATCCTTATCAGTAAAAAAGATAGGTGAAGTAGCATAAGCAGGATCATATTTCATCCTAGGATTCGAAGTTTTTTTTTTCAGCTTAGTTAATAATTTCTTAAGATCACTCCTATCATTGCAAGCAAGAAAGTCTCTAGCAGTTTCTTCATCCATAACATAACCCTCAGGCACAACATGTAATTCATATCTAGCGAGAGAGTCTTCATCATCACTTGCATCAATATTATCAGTTTTAATAATTTCATTCTCTCTAGCCCTAGCAAGTTGTTCATCAAGAAATTCACCAAGTGACACAGTAGTATCAAGTATAGAACTAGTTTCATCATAAGTATCATGCATAGCAGAAGTGGCATCATCAATAACATGCGACATATCATAAATAATAGCAGAAGCAGGTGTAGGTGTCGCAAGCTTACTCAAAACAGAGGGTGAATCAAGTGCAGAGGTAGATGGCAGTTCCTTACCTCCCCTCGTAGTTGAGGGATAAATCTTGGTTCTTGGATGTTTCAAGTTCTTCATAATGATAAGCAGATATAAATCCTAAGTGACTCAAAGAATAGAGCTATGCTCCCCGGCAACGGCGCCAGAAAATAGTCTTGATAACCCACAAGTATAGGGGATCGCAACAGTTTTTGAGGGTAGAGTATTCAACCCAAATTTATTGATTCGACACAAGGGAGCCAAAGAATATTCTCAAGTATTAGCAGTTGAGTTGTCAATTCAACCACACCTGGAAACTTAATATCTGCAGCAAGGTATTTAGTAGCAAAGTAATATGATAGTAGTGGTAACGATAGCAAAAGGTAATGGTAGCAAAAGTAATATTTTTGGTGTTTTATAGTGATGATAACAATAGCAACGGAAAAGTAAATAAGAGAAGAACAATATATGGAAAGCTCGTAGGCAATCGACCGATGATAGAGAATTATGCCGGATGCGATCGATCATGTAACAGTCATAACCTAGGGTGACACAGAACTAGCTCCAATTCATCAATGTAATGTAGGCATGTATTCCGAATATAGTCATACGTGCTTATGGAAAAGAACTTGCATGGCACCTTTTGTCCTACCCTCCCGTGGTAGCGGGGTCCTAGCGGAAACTAAGGGATATTAAGGCCTCCTTTTAATAGAGTACCGGACCAAAGCATTAACACATAGTGAATACATGAACTCCTCAAACTACGGTCATCACCGGGAGTGGTTCCGATTATTGTCACCGGGTTGCTGGATCATAACACATAGTAGGTGACTATAGACCTGCAAGATAGTATCAAGAACTCTCATATATTGATGAAAACATAATAGGTTCAGATCTAAAATCATGGCAATCGGGCCCTAGTGACAAGCATTAAGCATAGCAAAGTCATAGCAACATCAATCTCACAACATAGTGGATACTAGGGATCAAACCCTAACAAAACTAACTCGATTACATGATAAATCTCATCCACCCCATCACCTTCCAGCAAGCCTACGATGGAATTACTCACGCACGGCGGTGAGCATCATGAAATTGGTGATGGAGGATGGTTGATGATGACGATGTCGACGGGTTCCCCTCTCTGGAGCCCCGAACGGACTCCAGATCATCCCTCCCGAGAGAGTTTAGGGCTTGGCGGCGGCTCCATATCGTAAAACGCGATGAATCCTTCTCTCTGGTTTTTTTTCTCCCTAAAAGTGAATATATGGAGTCAGGGTTGAGGTCGGTGGAGCGTCAGGGGGCCCACGTGGTAGGGGGCGCGCCCAGGGGGTAGGGTGCGCCCCCACCCTCGTGGACAGGTGGAGGCCCCCCGACGTGGATCTTCCTTCCAGTATTTTTTATATATTCCAAAATAATTCTCCGTTGATTTTCAGGTCATTCCGAGAACTTTTATTTCTGCACAAAAATAACACCATGGCAATTCTGCTGAAAACAGCGTCAGTCCGGGTTAGTTCCATTCAAATCATGCAAGTTAGAGTCAAAAACAAGGGCAAAAGTGTTTGGAAAAGTAGATACGACAGAGACGTATCAGGGGGCGCCCCAGGTAGGAGGAATCCTACTTGGGCGCCTCTCAATTCGGCCTCCCCCCTTCCGTATTCATCCGAAGGGGGAAGGAAGGAGGAGGGAGGAGGGAAGGAAGGGGGAGGCCGAATCCCTCCCCTTCCTTTCTCCCTTCTCCTATTTCCTTCCCCTTTATTTTGTCCTACATGGGGCGCACCAGCCACTTAGGGGCTGGTATGTCCCCATCTTGGCCCATTAAGGCCCATGTAGTTGCCGGGGGGATGCCCGGAACCCCTTCCGGTGACCCGATATGCACCCGGTACCCCCGGAACACTTCCAGTGTCCGAATACCATCATCCTATATATCAATCTTTACCTCTCGACCATTTCGAGACTCCTCTTCATGTCCGTGATCTCATCCGGGACTCCGAACAACATTCGGTCACAAAATCACATAACCCATATAATACAAAATCATCATAGAACGTTAAGCGTGCGGACCCTACTGGTTCGAGAACTATGTGGAATTGACCGAGACACCTCTCCGGTCAATAACCAACAGCGGAACCTGGATGCTCATATTGGTTCCCACATATTCTACGAAGATCTTTATCGGTCGTACCGTAATGACAACATACATTATTCCCTTTGTCATCGGTATGTTACTTGCCCGAGATTCGATCGTCGGTATCTTAATACCTAGTTCAATCTCGTTACCGGAAAGTCTCTTTAATCGTCCGTAATGCATCATACCGCAACTAACTCATTAGTCACATTGCTTGCAAGGCTTATTATGATGTGCATTACCGAGAGGGCCCAGAGATACCTCTCCGATAATCGGAGTGACAAATCCTAATTTTGATCTATGCCAACCCAAAAAACACCTTCGGAGATACCTATAGAGCATCTTTATAATCACCCAGTTACGTTGTGTCGTTTGATAGCACACAAGGTATTCCTCCGGTGTCCGGGAGTTGCATAATCTCATAGTCAAAGGAATATGTATATGACATGAAGAAAGCAATAGCAATACAACTGAACGATCAATATGCTAAGCTAACGGATGGATCATGTGCATCACATCATTCTCCTAATGATGTTGTCCCATTATTAAATGACAACTCATGTCCATGGTTAGGAAACCTTAACCATCTTTGATCAACGAGCTAGTCAAGTAGAAGCTCATTAGGGACTCAGTGTTTTGTCTATGTATTCACACATGTATTAATGCTTCCGGTCAATACAATTCTAGTATGAATAATAAACATTTATTATGCTATAAGGAAATATAAAATAACAACTTTATTATTGCCTCTAGGGCATATTTCCTTCACATGTATGGCATACCCGAACAAAAAAATATAAGTAGTTTACTGCAACACTATCCATTTAGCTTTTGCATTTTTTGTACACGTCACATTTGTGGCAGTATATTTTCTTATGAATTGCCAAGCTCGTGATGTACATGATGCACTATTTTGACCTTGATTTGGTATGGGAGTACATTCGCACAAGGTTGGTTCATGTTGGATGGATGAAGTGGCATCAAAATTTTAGCGTTCTCTGTTACAAGAGAATGCCACAAATGTTAAAAGGCTGGTTATATAGAATGATAATTCGACCCGCAATATTGTATGGCGCTGAGTGTTGCCCGACTAAAAAGTGACATGTTCAACGGTTAGATGTAGCGAAGATGCGCATGTTTAGATTGATGTATGGCAACACGAGGAATGACCGGGTTCGGAATGATGATATTCGGGATAGAGTTGGAATAGCACCGATTGAAGAAAAACTTGTCCAATATCGTCTGAGATGGCTTTGTCATATTCCGCGTAGGCCTTCAGAAGCTCCAGTGCATAGCGGACAGCTAAAACATACTGATAATGTCAAGAGAGGTCAGGGTAGACCGAATTTGAAATGGGAGGAGTTCGTAAAGAGCGACTTGAAGGACTGGAGTATCACCAAAGAACTATTTATGGACAGGGATGCGTGAAAACTTGATATCCATGTATCAGAACCATAAGTTAGTTGCGAGATGTTACGGGTTTTTGCTCTAGCCCATCCCAATTGTTTGTGACTATACACGTCATTATTGTTATTGTTGTTAAAGCTATTTTAAAGTTATAATAGGCGCTTCGACACGCGATATAGAAACACAATTATTATGTTTTCTACGAGCTTACTCCTTGATATTAGGCTTTGCTCAATCTTCTTAATAGAGTGAGTAGTTCGTAAAAGAGATACTCCAAATAAGCGGTGTTTTAGAAATAAAGTCTATTTGCTGTAAATGACATGAGCATCACATGAGAAATAAAGTCTATTTGCTGTAAAAAAACATAAATTAAAGAAATTTATTCCAGCGAAAATAGTGTCAGGTCCCTGATTCAAACATCCGACCAAAATTTATATAGTAGCCTTGGATACCACTCCGGCCAAAAAGGTCTCATATTTCTAAAGTATAATTAGTATCTATGATGTGTAACAAACATAATTTGAAAAATTACATGTCATTTTGAAAAGAATTCACATGTTATTTGAAACATATTCATACAATTTATAATATTTATGATTTTTTTTTATAAAATTGAAATATTATTCATGTGAGGATCTGTGATCTGAGGGCACACTAGGCTCATTTAAAAAAAAATAAACTTTTAATACTACATAAATTTTGGAAACAACACAAAAAAATTCTTAGAGCATGAAACTTTTTTATGTAATTCATGAATATTTTATTAAAAAGGTGGAAAATTATAAACTTATATGCCAATTATTTAAATATACAAAACTTTCTAAAATTACTTTAATATTTTATAAAAAATGAGAGCACTTTTTAAAAATTAAATATTTTCATAATTTGTAATTTAACAGTGTTCATTTTTTAAAATTATTGCGTAGATATTTTATGAAATCTTTTATTTTATTTTATTTAATTATATGTATCTATACCAATAGAAAAATATCCAAAGGGGCAGATCCAATTAATCTGCCATCAAATCATGTCAATCCAACGACCTAGACTGCTTCAATGTCGAGCGCTCAACACGTTTAGCGTACAGTTAATTTCATGCTACATATAGTGCTAATCACATAATAACACGTAAATAATATTCTACTTAATATTCGCATGCACTTAACATACTTCCAAATTAACGTTGCATTACACGTACACATTGACTAGTTATTTATACCACAAGATTATAATTTACGGATTTTTGCAAATATTTAAAATGGAAAAAACTAACACGTTAAAAAAGGGCCGCATTGTGGTCTGTTTCCTCAGATGCTGGAAATGTGACTTTGGGAGGAACACTATATTCCATACCCATGAATCTATGTTGCATTTCCGCATCCACATACATTAGAACAATTAGCATGTTCTCCATTTCACCTGCAGGCATGAACATATAGGAAGTAAGCATCAAAACCTTGAATTGATTTACTATCGACTCAAGATTGATTTTTTCATCACCTATTAGTTCTCATAAACTAGCCAATTACCAATTATATTACCAGAAATAACAACTCAATCATCTATACAATGTACTCAGTACACTTGCAACCATTGAATGAATTATACAGAAAACTTGATAGAGAAGATGCAGTATGGCCATGGTACAATTCACATGTGCCAACTACAGGTCAAGTGGACGATCTTAATAACGAGCGGCCGGTGAGACAAGCGGCTCCTATGATGATTTCTAATATCGGCCGCTGGAGCTTGCTTAGGAGACGGCGAGATCAGAAGCGACGGTTGCATGCTTATTAGGGTTTGCAGATCAAAAATAGTTACATATATCAGAGAAAAGAAAAGATGACTCGATTGAGCCTAATAAGTCGAACCACATAACCGGACGTCATGCGTAACAGCGCCATAGAAGGACGCACTTAGCAATGGTGTTCAGGCTTGGACGCAGCTCTTCATAGCGTCCTTCCTATTTTGACAATTTTCATAGGCCCTTTACCAGTTCTGTAATTACAGATTTATTATTTACTATAAATAGAGAAATCGGCCTACACGAACGAGCACATCATGTTATAAACAAATATTTATCCTTTGTGGTTTTACGTGTCGTGAGTTGGACTGGTACCTGTGGCCGCTATATAGCCCTAGGGTGCAGTTTGGACACTATTTTTGCTGGAATAAATTTCTCCTAGTTTTGTTGATCAGACTTTATAATGCATGTGAATATACACGGTGTAGCAAAAGTAATTGTATCTTCTGACTGACCACTCTCACATGCGAGCAACAGGTGGTGGGTTGAAGAACCCACCGAACAAGTCTCTAATTTTGACAATTTTTGTTATGAAACCAATTTGATGTATTTTTCAAATTCAGACACTGAAATAGATGTCTGTGGCAAGTTTTGGTACTAGTGGTGTAATAACCTCTTTTACTGAAGCAGATCTAGCTGTGCTTTAAATATTGCACATTTAAGTCCTATATAAATGATTTTACGATAAGATTCGTGTAAGCATTTTTTTGTTTTTTCTTTCTATTTTAATCGGGTCATTTAGGCGTGCAATAATTAGGGCATATCTAAATAGACCCTAATTTTTACTATAGCTTCTGAGTACAATGACGGCTCCTTTTATTCATTACGAAGAAGAGAGTTAATTTAAATTATAAAGGAAAGCAGATCGAAACAATCTCATAGTAATAGTTTAGAATTACTTTTCCAGACAAATATATCAATATGATTTCAAATTTCCAATCTAAATACATATATATTTCAAATGATATTGGCACTCATAATCAAGATGTACAACTAAAGAATAACTAAGAAATATCACCTAGTAGATGATTATCTAAAAAGAATCACGGTGATTGATAGCTACTACTTAGAGCATGAACAACTGCATAAAACTAATTCGACCACCTCAAAAAGTTTCAAAAAAAAATCTTAAACGTGTGCGTGGTCGATCACCAAATTTTCATTTTACTATATCATTTAGCATACTTCAAATCCATACTAACACATGCACGGTAAACTATCTCTACGATGCAACACAAAGCGTCCGGCTACTATATCAACAAATGCCACCGGGCTATAAAAAATTGACATGTTCTACATACATACTAGTTATGGACAAAGATGGTTGTCCTTGTCCTTGTCCTTGTCCTTGTCCTTGTCCTTACCAGCATCCTTGCCCTTTTTTGTCGCAGAAGTAGCGCTCGAAGACGCAAAATAGATCAAGCCGGATCTGCCCATCGCTGGAGCTGCCTGCCCCGTCAATGTCCTCCTTCTCTTCTTTGGGTGCAGTCCGGTCATGACACGAATCGCCCGTTTTGCTCTCGGGTGAGGGTGTGTGTGTTCCTCCTCTACCGCTTTTGTAGGATGCGGGCACAGACGACTTCCTCCTTCAAGGCAGCACGCGCCACCGCATCCGTCACCTTCGCCTTCGCCATGTCAGCAACGAGGCAGGCCTCAGCCACCCGTTTTGCTCTCGAGCGAGAGTGTGCGTGGTCTTCCTCTGCCGCTTATGTAGGATGCGGGCACAGACAGCTTCCTCCTTCAAGGCAACGCACGCCGCCACATCCGCCACCTTTGTTTTTGCCATGTTGGCAGTGAGGCAGGCCTTGGAGACCCACATCTTCTCATTATCAGCATCCGGACTTTTCCTTATCCGCCCAATATTTGGACTGGAAATGAGAGAGTAATGCAGGTCGGTCAGTCCTGGCGTAAAAGGCCGGTCCGAGGCGTCCATCTAAATTGAATTTTTTGACCGTCCATCCAATGTATAAGGGTTTGAGACGCCCGGCTGTAAATACTCTTACGTAGACAACCAAAATATCAATAGATTTCCATCGTCTTCATCTATAGCTTGTACTCGACTGGCCCAAATATGTTCGACACAAAAACACTCAGTCCTCTTTTGGTTCATAGGATATGATTATCGTAGGAATATGAATTTTGTAGGAAATAAGATGACATGTATCTCAAATCCTATGAGTAGAAATAGAAAACGAGATGTCATTTGGTTGACACCAAAGAAATTTTTTCATTGAGTCTAGGCTCATTTTTATTTTCCTATGAAATACGGAGGATAAGAACCAATCCTATGTAGGAATAGGCTCTAAAAGAAAAAAAATCCTATAAATATCCTATCCTCTAGAATTCCTATGAAATTCCTTCAAACCAAAGAAGGCATCAAAGAGCTGCCCTAACCTAACCTACTCCGTGTCCTCCTGACCATGATACAGTGTCATAATTAGTCTAAAGTGACGCTTGCACTTTCCAAGAGAAGTCTAACGCAATCACTACCATCACCCAAACATCCATGATTGTACCATATCACGTGCCAAAAGGCTGAATCGACCAAAGATTCGCTCTCTGTGTTTTCGGGAGTGGTACGAGTTGTTTGTTCATACTACATTTCTTTTCTCGGGCCAACCTAGTAGTCGTCGTAATGCAGGTGAAGAGCATTTTATATGATTTTACAGATTGTGACGGTTGTGAGCAAACACAAAATCGTCGAGAGTGGCGTATTAGCACATGGAGCGCGTGCTCCTGGTTTTTAAAATGTGTTTTAAACATATTTTAAAATGTCAAAAATTTCAAACAAAAACTTGACGCGTATATCTTGATATTGTATATGCTAACAAAGTCGTTTCGTGAGAAACCGACAACTTCTGTGTCACGCGTGAAAAAAACAAAATCCAGTATTAAAAAAATGTTTCTCACAAGACATCCCTTTGTCTTTTTTACACAAGCCACAAAAAATGTCGATTTTCTCCAAAACTTGACGTGCACACATATAATGTCGAGATGTATGCGCCAAATTTTTATTTGAATTCTTTTTAGACTTTGAAATATTTTTTTTCACTTGCAGGAGTGCGCTCCCGGAAGCACCAATGAATTTCCCCATAATGTTCTTCATAACTTTTTTTTGGTTGCATCAACTTACCAATCACACACACGATTTGAGAGATTAAAATACTAATTGAAGATAACATGGCGTAATGAAGTGTTATATGGTGTGTATTGTCAAAAGAAGTTGTTACATGGGATTGAAAAGTCAATTGACAATGGATGCTCCCATCACGGCCATGGTGAATGTTGTGTACGGGGCAGATGCATATGTGACGATTTCACTTGTCTTCTACGTACGCCGGTGTGACAGTCAGCGACCTTGTCATCATTCCATTCCCACCCGCCATTGTCGAGGCGGGGGAGGGGGGGGGGGGGGCAATATGGTGTGGTTCGTCTCGATGAATATCACCATGTTCATGTCGAATTTGTACCATCTATGTGTTCCCTCTCCATTGCCAAATTCACATGTTTCTTCTCGTAATGGAGCCACACGATACGATTTCTCTCCACTGCCAACGTCTGCCCGACGACGGTCTTCTTGAACATTTCTCTGGGCGGATGAGCGACATGTACGTAGCGCTCATCCCATGTCCCCTTGACGATGAGGCAACGGGGAGCACATGGTAGCCGATATGAGCTGCATGGGGAAACATTGTGACCAGTTGCTCAAAGGAAATGAGAGAAAGATCGACTCTTGTTTCACCCCAACCCTAGACTATATTCTACACACGACGTCTTGCGTTGTCTTTGTCGTCATGGTGGCGATATGTTTCCAATAGTGTTACTCTATTTGATGTTTTCGCTGCAAGTCATCAAGTGTTTCTCGGAGGCGACGACGACCGAGAATAGTTGCTCCGATGTTGGTTGTCGTGTTGCGCAACGTGATGGGTCTGCCAAGCGCCGTCTCTAGCAACCACTATGATGGTTGGGACCAAGTTATTCGGTCATGACAAGTCGCTGCATAAACCAGCGTGGGCGGTGGTCTTCAACTTGGCTTTTGGACGATGGTCGACGGATGTAGGCATGGACGACTTGGTATTGATATCCAACATGCCACCTTAGTTTATTTCCATCGGTCCTTCATGTTACCGGTGTTGTGGCCTTGGGATCTTACTTATCGACCCGAAGTTTGACAGGAAATGGTTGGATGGTGATCCGCAAAGTCAGTGCGATAATGCAAATGCAATGCATGTGACAACTAAAGAATTCATGTTCCATCCAGTTACTCGAAATTTCTGAACTTATGGACAAATGCGGGCATTATATGTTACCTACTCCCTCATGTCTGGGCTTTTTTAGTACTTAGACATGGGATTGATGTAAGCCACAAATATAATTTTAAGTGCATTGCTAGGGTTTTGAATTTGAGCTACATAGCTCTGCTACCATATTGAATTCATGCCCTATCCAGTTGCTTCAAAGTCTGGACCGATGGAGAGATGCGATAATATATTTCAACAATGACCTCCTTCTGCTTCCGACTATGTTCCCTTCCATGCAAGCGGGCTAAGGGCTCATTCTATGTCAAAAATCGGATTGCGCAGTGCTCTACGTGAGTAGTCACACACCGGTAGTAAGGACATATGGTACTTCGTAGCATTAGGGAATCTCCATCACCGTGCCCCTAATCGAACACAGTAAATGCCCGTGGATACGTATACGGAAGCTGAGCATCCAACCCTATGCAAGAAATGTCTGCTCCGGGTTGTATATGTTGAATCAATAGCATTTTTTGCATATGTAAAACTAGGTACAAACATATGCGTCACAACCAAAAAAGCACCGGATGTTCAACAAGTTTATACATCCAATGAGTCCTAAAAGTTGCTAGTCCAGCTATCCGTGCAAAAAACAACAATGTTTGCACGGACAGCCTCTATCCGTCGCAAATTCTTCACTATGCAACTAGCTACTCCTCAATGGATGGCTCCCCCAGCTCGTCCGCCAAGCGCATGAACATCCTTGCAAGGTAGACGTGCATGATCTTAGCCGCATCGGGATCCAAGTCCTTCGTCTTAAACGTCAACATCTTGGTATCGTCCAAGTTGATCGTGAGCTCAACCCTCTTCTCTTTGAGCTTGGTCTTCTTCTCCGTCGCTGCCATGAACTTGTCAAACCTCTCAGCCTTCTTTTCCTCCTTCACGCCATTGCACTGGATGCAAGTACTCCATCTTCGACATCAACATCTTGGCATCATCTGAGTTGACAGTGAGCTCAACCCTCTTCTCTTTGAGCTTGATCTTCTTCTCCGTCGCCGCCATGTACTTTTCAAACCTCTCGGCCTTATTTTCCTCCTTCACGCCATTATGCTGGACAGATGCTCCTCCTTCTTCGCCATGATGTCCTCGAACCCCTTCGACATCTTGGACATCGACCCTTCCCACTTCTCCTTATTCTCCTCCCACTTCCTCCCCCGAATCCCCCCTTTGACCTTCTTGGCCGGCTTAAGCCTCCATTTGTTGGGTTAGTTGGATCACCATCTTTGTCTTCATTGGCGATGTTAGTGGTCTTGGCAATGGATAGGAGCCATTTGGGGTGCACATTCAACTTCAATCAACAATGCATAAAGATGAAGTGCTTCTTATCCACCTTCAAGAACAATGTACGAGCACAGGGTAACTAGCAAAAGAGGACATGGTCAACAATGTGCACACATGATATCCGGCCAAATGACAACACATAGAGCATATCTGGCCAAGTGACAACATATCCGGCCAACTAACCAACGCAAAGAGCATATACGACCGTATGACTAACGCATAAACTACTTACTTGCTTATAATACTTGTTGGCGACACTTGTCCACGGGTTTTGGAGTTGTTTGTAATGGCCGCAATACTTGTTGGCGACACCTTGAATGGTGTACCATCGGTGGGTGAGCGACTTCAGACCACGTTTCGTGTTGCTGAGTTGATCTTGCAGGCGGCCACCACCTCCGAATACTCCAACTCCAACTCCGGTGGCAGTTTAGACACCTCGAAGTGGTTCATGCACTGGTGGCTGGCGGAAAGGGCGGTAACTAAAGTGGAGGGTGGCGGCGATCAGAGTAGAAAGAGTGGGAAAGTGTGGACTTTGGCATGAAACCAGTGTGTAATGGTCCAAATGCGTGGGTTGTGCCTTGGTTTTGGGTGCGTCCGGGTGTCGGATGCCTATGTGGTGGAGGACCGAACGCCCGCAAACCTCCCCACGGTTTAGTGCCGCTTTGTGGGAATCCGGACAAGCGGATGCGTTCGTGGACGTTTGCGGCACGATGTTGGATGCAGAAAAGTCCGGACATCAGGACCCAAACGTTTAGGGGCTGCCATGAGGATCTACAATGAGCATGTGTATTTTTCTCGTGAAACCTCATCTTCTAGCCTTTCATGCTACATCAATCGGTGTTATCGCACATATGTTGCATGTTAAAGGTGTTAGCTCAAAGCTTGGCTTTGTGGGATGATAACCCCACGTTTGATTTCTTGCTTCTTTAACATGTTGTCTTCAAAAGGATCCATGGCTTTGATCCACGGTTGGTTTTTTTGCGGGGGTAAAAGAGTTTTATTCCATAAGCATAGGGTTACACTCCAGAGGCAAAAGATCCTCCACACACGATGGTCCTCTCCCGAGCCATACAATAGTAGTACACTCCGTACGACTATAGCATGTCAAACGATCTGCTACCCTATTTTTCTCATGCTTAATTTTTAAGAGAATAAACTCTCTATCTACCATGAGATGTTTAATCTCGTTCACGAGATGACCATACGCCGATCTTGACAGTCCTTCACCAATCATCGAGGAAATGGCCAACGAGGAGTCTGATTGGACAATGATGGGCACGTTACAGTGTTGAATAGCTAATGCCATGCCCTGCATTATTGCATGTAGCTCGGCTTCCAATGCATCATTACAGTTGAACAAATACCGGTATGCCGCAAAAATGACCGTCCCATCATGTCTCATTAATACCATCCCTGCTGCCACTGACCCATCCGCTAGGGAAAAGGCTCCGTCGACTGACAACACAGCTCGATCAACAGGTGGTGGCGTCCATGGAGTACTAACAACTTCCCGGTGTGTAGCAACCGCCTCAGTCTCCATTGCAGGCATTTTGCCCTTGATTATTACATCAGTAGTGTATGTTCGGGCCAACCTCAGGGAGCGTAAATAACTTTGTAGGTAATTAGTCATGACAGTTACACTTGGAATCTCCTTCCCATTGGTTAAATCTGATCTTAGAGACCAAATCCTCCATACTAGAATTATCACACAATCCCTCATCAAATCCGTACTGTTTGCCAAAATATTCAGTAACCAATCCCTCCCTATATCCACGAGCATCTCTTGATTCGTCAGGGGCCAGATAGTGCTCATCTTTGCCCAGATAGTACGTGCATGCTTGCACGCAACCAGGGCATGGAAACTAGTTTCCTTTTCACGCCCACACAAAGGGCAAGTATCCCGAGTAGATATATGGCGAAACTTCTTGCAAGAATTCGTTGCAAGAGCACCCGAGAGAGCCTTCCAGGCCATGATCTTCATTTTGAGGGGCACTTGGGAAGACGAGATGCGTGCCATATAGGTCTACGACTTGGCGGATTATTGCTGGACGCACCCAGCGCCACGGTATCGCCCTGATTTTCAGAGGCCAAACGGTATGCACTCCTTACAGTAAACTGGCCACTCCTCTCCGGGAACCAGGCTAGGAAGTCCTGCCCATTCCTTGGAGACATGCGAATCTTCTGAATTTCACGGACATCCATCTCCCAAAAATGTTCCTGGAGTCTCTGTACATTCCATGCACCATGCTCATTGATGAAATCAGTGACCCAGTTAAATCTGCAATTTCTTTTAGGGGTAATCAGCCTGAAGTTATGACCCCGCGGGATCCAGGCATCTCTCCACGCTTTGATCAAAGTACCATTACTCGCACACCAAATTACCCCCTGCTTCAACAGTGCTAGCCCATGCATGACCCCCTTCCACACCGCCAAGGAGCTAGAAGGAAAAACAGCGTCCAATAAATTTCCATGAGGAAAGTATTTGGCTCGAAGGTACCGAGCACACAAGCTCTCCGGGGTATCTAGCAACCGCCATGCTTGCTTAGCCAGCAAAGCTTGATTGAACGCACGCATGTCTCTGATGTCTACTACACAACCTTCTTTTTGTAGACGTTGTTGGGCCTCCAAGTGCAGAGGTTTGTAGGACAGTAGCAAATTTCCCTCAAGTGGATGACCTAAGGTTTATCAATCCGTAGGAGGCGTAGGATGAACATGGTCTCTCTCAAGCAACCCTGCAACCAAATAACAAAGAGTCTCTTGTGTCCCCAACACACCCAATACAATGGTAAATTGTATAGGTGCACTAGTTCGGCGAAGAGATGGTGATACAAGTGGTATATGGATGGTAGATAAAGGTTTTTGTAATCTGAAAATATAAAAACAGCAAGGTAACTAATGATAAAAGTGAGCACAAATGGTATTGCAATGCGTTGAAACAAGGCCTAGGGTTCATACTTTCACTAGTGGAAGTCCTCTCAACAATAATAACATAATTGGATCACATAACTATCCCTCAACATGCATCAAAGAGTCACTCCAAAGCCACTAATAGCGGAGAACAAACGAAGATACTATGGTAGGGTACGAACCACCTCAAAGTTATTATTTCCAATCAATCCGTTGGGCTATTCCTATAAGTGTCACAAACAGCACTAGAGTTCGTACTAGAATAACACCTTAAGACACAAATCAACCAAAACCCTAATGTCACCTAGATACTCCAATGTCACCTCAAGTATCTGTGGGTATGATTATACGATATGCATCACACAATCTCAGATTCATCTATTCAACCAACACATAGAACTTCTAAGAGTGCCCCAAAGATTCTACCGGAGAGTCAAGACGAAAACGTGTGCCAACCCCTATGCATCGGTTCATGGGTGGAACCCGCAAGTTGATCACCAAAACATACATCAAGTGGATCACGTGATATCCCATTGTCACCACAGATAAGCACGACAAGACATACATCAAGTGTTCTCAAATCCTTAAAGACTCAATCCGATAAGATAACTTTAAAGGGAAACCTCAATCCATTACAAGAGAGTAGAGGGGGAGAAACATCATAAGATCCAACTATAATAGCAAAGCTTGCGATACATCAAGATCGTACCACCTCAAGAACACGAGAGAGAGAGAGATCAAACACATAGCTACTGGTACACAACCTCAGCCCCGAGGGAGAACTACTTCCTCCTTGTCATGGAGAGCGCCGGGATGATGAAGATGGCCACCGGAGAGGGATTGCCCCCTCCGGCAGGGTGCCGGTACGGGTCTAGATTGGTTTTTGGTGGCTACGGAGGCTTCTGGCGGCGGAACTCCCGATCTATTGTGCTCCCCGAAGTTTTTAGGGTATATGGGTATATATGGGAGGAAGAAGTGCGTCGATGGACCTCTGGGCTGTCCACGAGGCAGGGGGCGCGCCCAGGGCCACCCTCGTGGGCAGCCCGACACTCCCCTGGTCCAACTCCGATACTCCGTGGGCTTCTTCTGGTCCAAAAATAAGTTCCGTGAAGTTTCAGGTCAATTGGACTCCATTTGATTTTCCTTTTCTACGATACTCTAAAACAAGGAAAAAATAGAAACTGGCACTGGGCTCTGGGTTAATAGGTTAGTCCCAAAAATCATATAAATGCATATAAAACATCCAAGGTTGATAATATAATAGCATGGAACAATCAAAAATTATAGATACGTTGGAGACATATCAGCATCCCCAAGCTTAATTCATGCTCGTCCTCGAGTAGGTAAATGATAAAAACAGAATTTTTGATGTGGAATGCTACCTAACATATTTATCCATGTAATTCTCTTTATTGTGGCAAGAATATTCAGATCATAAGATTCAAGACAAAAGTTTAATATTGACATAAAAATAATAATACTTCAAGCATACTAACTAAGCAATTATGTCTTCTCAAAATAACATGGCCAAAGAAAGCTATCCCTACAAAATCATATAGTCTGGCTATGCTCCATCTTCACCACACAACGTATTTAAATCATGCACAACCCCGATGACAAGCCAAGCAATTGTTTCATACTTTTGATGTTCTCAAACTTTTTCAATCTTCACGCAATATATGAGAGTGAACCATGGATATAGCACTATAGGTGGAATAGAATGGTGGTTGTGTAGAAGAAAAAAAGGAGAAGATAGTCTCACATCAACTAGGCGTATCAACAGGCTATGGAGATGCCCATTAATAGATATCAATGTGAGTGAGTAGGGATTGCCATGCAACGGATGCACTAGAGCTATAAGTGTATGAAAGCTCAACAAAAAAACTAGTGGGTGTGCATCCAACTTGCTTGCTCACGAAGACCTAAGGCATTTTGAGGAAGCCCATCATTGGAATATACAAGCCAAGTTAATGAAATATTCCCACTAGTATATGAAAGTGACAACATAGGAGACTCTCTATCATGAAGATTATGGTGCTACTTTGAAGAACAAGTGTGGTGAAAGGATAGTAGCATTATCTCTTCTCACTTTTTCTCTCATTTTTTATTTGGACCTTCTCTTTTTTATGGCCTCTTTTTATATTTGGGCTTCTTTGGCCTCTCTTTTTTTCGTCCGGAGTCTCATCCCGACTTGTGGGGGAATCATAGTCTCCATCATCCTTTCCTCACCGGAACAGTGCTCTAATAATGATGATCATCACACTTTTATTTTCTTACAACTCGATACTAGAACAAAGTATGACTCTATATGAATGCCTCCGGCGGTGTACCGGGATGTTCAATGACGCAAGAGTGACATGTATGGAAGAATTATGAATGGTGGCTTTGCCACAAATACGATGTCAACTACATGATCATGCAAAGCAATATGACAATGATGAAGTGTGTCATAATAAACGGAACGGTGGAAATTGCATGGCAATATATCTCGGAATGGCTATGGAAATGCCATAATAGGTAGGCATGGTGGCTGTTTTGAGGAAGGTATATGGGGGGTTTATGATACTGGCAAAAGGTTCGCAGTATTAGAGAGGCTAGCAATGGTGGAAGGGTGAGAGTGCGTATAATCCATGGACTCAACATTAGTCATAAAGAACTCACATACTTATTGCAAAAATCTATTAGTTATCGAAGCAAAGTACTACGCGCATGCTCCTAGGGGGATAGATTGATAGGAAAAGACCATCGCTCGTCCCCGACCGCCACTCATAAGGAAGACAATCAATAAATAAATCATGCTCCGACTTCATCACATAACGGTTCACCATACGTGCATGCTACGGGAATCACAAACTTTAACACAAGTATTTCTCAAATTCACAACTACTCAACTAGCATGAATCTAATATCACCATCTTCATATCTCAAAACAATCATCAAGTATCAAACTTCTCTTAGTATTCAATGCACTTTAGATGAAAGTTTTTATTATACCCATGTTGGATGCCCATCATATTAGGACTAGATTCATAACCAAAGCAAACTACCATGTTGTTCTAAAGACTCTCAAAATAATATAAGTGAAGCACGAGAGTTCATCTATTTCTATAAAATAAAACCACCACCGTGCTCTAAAAGGATATAAGTGAAGCACTAGAGCAAATGACAAACTACTCCGAAAGATATAAATGAAGATCAATGAGTAGTCGAATAATTATGCAACTATGTGAAGACTCTCTAACATTTAAGAATTTCAGATCTTGGTATTTTATTCAAGCAGCAAGCAAAACAAAAGAAAATAAAATGATGCTCCAAGCAAAACACATATCATGTGGCGAATAAAAATATAGCTCCAAGTAAAGTTACTGATGAAGGAAGACGAAAGAGGGGATGCCTTCCGGGGCATCCCCAAGCTTAGGCTCTTGGTTGTCCTTGAATATTGCCTTGGGGTGCCTTGGGCTCCCCAAGCTTAGGCTCTTGCCACTCCTTATTCCATAGTCCATCAAATCTTTACCCAAAACTTGAAAACTTCACCACACAAAACTTAACAGAAAACTCGTAAGCTCCGTTAGTATAAGAAAATTAATCACCACTTAGGTACTGTTGTGAACTTATTATAAATTCATATTGGTGTAATATCTACTGTATTCCAACTTATCTATGGTTCATACCCTCCGATACTACTCATAGATTTATCAAAATAAGCAAACAACACATCGAAAACAGAATCTGTCAAAAACAGAACAGTCTGTAGTAATCTGGATCAAACGTATACTTCTGGAACTCATAAAATTCTCAAATAAATTTCTGGACCTGAGGCATTTATGTATTAATCATCTACAAAAATAATTAACTAAATAGCACTCTCCAATAAAAATGGCAGCAAATCTCGTGAGCCCTAAAGTTTCTGTTTTTTACAGCAAGATCAAGAAGACTTTCCCGAAGTCTTCCCAACGGTTCTACTTGGCACAAACACTAATTAAAACATAGAAACTCAATTATAACAGAGGATCGATAAATTATTTATTACTAAACAGGAGCAAAAATCAAGGAACAAAAATAAAATTGGGTTGCCTCCCAACAAGCGCTATCGTTTGACGCCCCTAGCTAGGCATGATGATTTCAATGATGCTCACATAAAAGATAAGAATTGTAACATAAAGAGACCATCATGAAGAATATGACTAGCACATTTATGTCTAACCCACTTCCTATGCATAGGGATTTTGTGAGCAAACAACTTATGTGAATAATAATCAACTAGCATAGGAGGCAAAACAAGCATAACTTCAAAACTTTAAGCACATAGAGAGGAAACTTGATATTATTGCAATTCCTACAAGCATATATTCCTCCCTCATAATAATTTTCAGTAGCATCATGAATGACTTCAACAATATAACCATCACCTAAAGCATTCTTTTCATGATCTACAAGCATAGAATTTTTATTACTCTCCACATAAGCAAATTTCTTCTCATGAATAATAGTGGGAGCAAACTCAACAAATTAATTATCATGTGAGGCATAATCCAATTGAAAACTAAAATCATGATGACAAGTTTCATGGTTATCATTATTCTTTATAGCATACAAGTCATCACAATAATCATCATAGGTAGCAACTTTGTTCTCATAATCAATTGGAACCTCTTCCGGAATAGTGGATTCATCACAAAATAAAGTCATGACCTCTCCAAATCCACTTTCATCAATATAATCATCGTAAATAGGAGGCATGCTTTCATCATAATAAATTTTCTCATCAAAACTTGGGGGATAAAAATATCATCTTCATCAAACATAGCTTCCTCAAGCTTGTGGCTTTACATATCATTAGCATCATGGATATTCAAGGAATTCATACTAACAACATTGCAATCATGCTCATCATTCAAAGATTTAGTGCCAAACATTTTAATGCATTCTTCTTCTTCTAACATTTTGGCACGATTTTCCTTTCCATCATACTCATGAAGATATTAAAATGATGAAGCGTATGAGGCAAACTTAATTCCATTTTTTGGTAATTTTCTTTTATAAACTAAACTAGTGATAAAACAAGAAACCAAAAGACTCGATTGCAAGATCTAAAGATATGCCTTCAAGCACTCACCTCCCCGGCAAGGGCGCTAGAAAAGAGTTTGATGTCTACTACACAACCTTCTTCTTGTAGACGTTGTTGGGCCTCCAAGTGCAGAGGTTTGTAGGACAGTAGCAAATTTCCCTCAAGTGGATGACCTAAGGTTTATCAATCCGTAGGAGGCGTAGGATGAAGATGGTCTCTCTCAAGCAACCCTGCAACCAAATAACAAAGAGTCTCTTGTGTCCCCAACACACCCAATACAATGGTAAATTGTATAGGTGCACTAGTTCGGCGAAGAGATGGTGATACAAGTGGTATATGGATGGTAGATAAAGGTTTTTGTAATCTGAAAATATAAAAACAGCAAGGTAACTAATGATAAAAGTGAGCACAAATGGTATTGCAATGCGTTGAAACAAGGCCTAGGGTTCATACTTCCACTAGTGGAAGTCCTCTCAACAATAATAACATAATTGGATCACGTAACTATCCCTCAACATGCATCAAAGAGTCACTCCAAAGCCACTAATAGCGGAGAACAAACGAAGAGACTATGGTAGGGTACGAACCACCTCAAAGTTATTATTTCCCATCAATCCGTTGGGCTATTCCTATAAGTGTCACAAACAGCACTAGAGTTCGTACTAGAATAACACCTTAAGACACAAATCAACCAAAACCCTAATGTCACCTAGATACTCCAATGTCACCTCAAGTATCTGTGGGTATGATTATACGATATGCATCACACAATCTCAGATTCATCTATTCAACCAACACATAGAACTTCTAAGAGTGCCCCAAAGATTCTACCGGAGAGTCAAGACGAAAACGTGTGCCAACCCCTATGCATAGGTTCATGGGTGGAACCCGCAAGTTGATCACCAAAACATACATCAAGTGGATCACGTGATATCCCATTGTCACCACAGATAAGCACGGCAAGACATACATCAAGTGTTCTCAAATTCTTAAAGACTCAATCCGATAAGATAACTTCAAAAGGAAAACTCAATCCATTACAAGAGAGTAGAGGGGGAGAAACATCATAAGATCCAACTATAATAGCCAAGCTCGCGATACATCAAGATCGTACCACCTCAAGAACACGAGAGAGAGAGAGAGAGAGAGAGAGATCAAACACATAGCTACTGGTACATACCCTCAGCCCCGAGGGAGAACTACTCCCTCCTCGTCATGGAGAGCGCCAGGATGATGAAGATGGCCACCGGAGAGGGATTGCCCCCTCCGGCAGGGTCCCGGAACAGGTCTAGATTGGTTTTTGGTGGCTGCGGAGGCTTTTGGCGACGGAACTCCCGATCTATTGTGCTCCCCAAAGTTTTTAGGGTATATGGGTATATATGGGAGGAAGAAGTACGTCGGTGGACCTCCGGGCTGTCCACGAGGCAGGGGGCGTGCCCAGGGAGGTGGGCGCGCCCCCACCCTCATGGGCAGCCCGGGACTCCCCTGGTCCAACTCCGATACTCCGTGGGCTTCTTCTGGTCCAAAAATAAGTTTTGTGAAGTTTCAGGTCAAACTTTGTTTGATTTTCCTTTTCTGCGATACTCTAAAACAAGGAAAAAACAGAAACTGGCACTGGGCTCTGGGTTAATAGGTTAGTCCCAAAAATCATATAAAATAGCATATAAATGCATATAAAACATCCAAGGTTGATAATATAATAGCATGGAACAATCAAAAATTATAGATACGTTGGAGATGTATCAGTTTGTAGATCCCATGCCACCCATTGCTTTTGGTAACATCATTTTCTCCCAACTTAGCCATGCCATCTTCCTCTTCCCATGCTCTACCCCCACCAACACTGCCTCATCATTCTTGTTAGGTCATCACAGACAGAAGTCGGTAGTCTAAATACACTCATAACATAGGTGGGTATTGTCTGAGCCACAGCCTTTATCAAGATTTCTTTGTTACCGGAAGAAACATATTGTTCACTCCAATCCACAAGCCTCTTTCTCAAACTTTCTTGAACAATCTCAAATTGTCCCTTATGTAATATTCCTTCAGGCACCGGCAGCCCCAAATACTTGGGTTCGAACACCTGTTGCGTTACCTCCAAAATGCTTTTTTTCCTCCACCATCGACTCAAGACAATTATCAGAAAAAAAGGATGGAACACTTTTCCGGGTTGATGAGTTGACCCGTTGCTCTAGTGTATGTGTTCAACAAACCCTTAACAATACTTGTCTACTGATTCGACGCTTCAAAAAGCAACATAGTATCATCCGCGAACATGAGATGAGAAATAACTGGCACCCTTCTACATATGGTGACCCCCTTCAATTCCCCTTCATCCACTGACTTTGAGATGAGAGCAGACAAGGCGTCAGCAACAAACAGGAAGAGGAACGGGGATGGTGGATCACATTGGCGAATACCCCTGGAAGGGGTGAAACCATGTAGCAATTTCCCATTAAATTTGACAGAGTATTTCACAGACTTCACGCAAGCCATGATCCAAGAAATCCATAGAGCCGAAAAACCCCATTTGGATAGTGCTTGCTCCAAAACATCCCAATCCACACGATCATATGCCTTCGAGATATCAAGTTTATATGCACACGCAGCCGGCTCATTGTGCTTCATTGACTGAATATGGTGAATGCACTCAAACGCTATTATAGAATTGTCAGAGATAAGATGACCAGGCACAAACGCGCTTTGATTTTCATAAATAAGATCTGATAACATTGGTCGAAGGTGATTCACCAAGCATTTGACACAATTTTATAAACAACATTGCACAAGCTTATCGGCCTAAAATCCTTTAGCTCCTTGGGATGTGGAACTTTCGGAATTAGGACTATAGCAGTGTGATTCACTCCATCCGGCATTAACCCAGTCTTGAAAAATTCCAACACAGCAGCCACAATTTCAGTTTCATCAGAGCCCAATTACGTTGGTAAAATCTAGCAGGGAATCCATCGGTCCTAGGTGCTTTCAAAGGACCGATTTGGAACAGGGCATTCGAAATTTCCTCTTCTGTGAACTAAGCACACAAAATATCATTCATAACTTGTGTTACCTTTGGCATGATCCCTTCCAGCACACCAGCGGACTCCAGAGTAGGGTCCTTTGTGAACACTTCTTTAAAGTACGATGTAGCCATCAGCTCCATGTTCGATGGCGTGGTACTCAATGATCCATCCGACCTCCGCAGCTGCTGTATATAATTCTTGCGAGATCTCCATACAGCCCGGCGGTGCAGATACGACGTATTACGCTCCCCCTCCTTGAGCCAAGTAATCCGAGACCTTTGCATCCAGAGCATCTCCTCTCGGTAGAGGAGTTCATCAAGTTGGTGCATTTTCTGCCTAATTAACATCCGGTCAGCATCCCATAGCTTTTGATCCTCAAGGTCAGCCCGCAATTTCTCTAATTCGGATGTAACATGACCGAAGTTTTCCTTACTCAAAGACCGTAGTTCGGACATCATTTCCTTTAGCGCATCACTGATTGCACCAAAGTTTCCGGCCGGTTTGCTTCTCTTCCATCTCTCAGCCACTACTGTCACTAGTGCTGGATGTCGCTCCCACATAATTTTGTATCTTGGTGCTGATCTCGCCCGCTGCGGGTCTACACTCGATAACTATATAAACACTGGCCAATGATCTGAGCATGATGACACTAAGTGCAACACTTGTGTGGTTGGAAATAGCTCTCACCAAGCCTCATCTACACACGCTCGATCCAATCAGACTTTAACATTCCTGTCACCCAATTGACCATTATCATAAGTAAACGGAATCCTAGTGAAGCCGAGATCCATCCGGTCACATGCCAATAGACTATGCCCGAATAGCAACATCTGACTTTCTGACCGTTGAGCGCGTGAGAGGTGTTCATGTTGCCACATTGCCTCATTAAAGTCTCTACATACTAACCAAGGTTCCTCCGACACCGCTTGTAAGTTAGATATATAGCTCCACATGCGATGGCGGTTTTCCACTCTTGGCTTCCCATAGACAAAAGTTTTTCTCCATGACTTATCGCTTGCATTATCGACAATTCACACATTAATGTACCATGCACACGAATCTAGCACCGTTACCTGCAACTTCTCATCCCAATAAAGTGTGAGTCACCAACTAAGACCCTCACAAGACACTCCCACAAAACCTTTCATTTGTAGTCTCCAATTCAACTTCTCCATCTTACATGAGGCTTGTCTCATTTCTGGAAGCAAAATAAGCCCCGGGGAATTGGATTTTGAGAGGGACAAAACCTCAAGAACTGACCGGCGGTTCCCCTCCCCCCCGGCAGTTCCATATTAGTGCACTCATTGCATCTGACGGTCCTCCTCGAGGGAGGCCACCGATCTCTCGCCATAGTTATCTGAAGTAATACAAGAACGCTTGCTACCTATACTACTGGTAGGTGATATATTCTCTCTACTATCCTCACCCCTCCCTTGGGTCAGCGCTATCACACCGACCGGTGCCTTATCTTCATCTTATCCTTCTCCAAATTCTCCCCCTCCATTGCCAATCTCTTTCTAACTGATGGATCCACCTGCATCATAGTCTTCCAGCTCTTCACCGGGCTTGTAGTAGTATCCATAATCTCAGGATCCACCACATTTTTCCCTGACATGTTCCCATGATTGGAAAAGCGCTCTGCCTACTTTGTTCCTTCACTTCTACCCATCAGATCGTTCAAACGTTAACTGTTCAGACCATCAGCATATAGCCAGGGCCGTACTTCTTATTCTTCTCCTCATGCACTCTTGTTCCACACTCTTTAAACTCATGCCCAATACACTGCAAAAAAATACACTTCCATGATGATACGGGTTTGTCAGAGTAGGTCACATTTTCTGTCATGCATGTACATCCATGATGATTTTATGACAGAATCAAGATAGTCATACTTGTGTCATCGTAGAAGTGTTCCATGACATTACCAAAATTATCATCACGGAAGTGTCCACTTCCATGATGATAAATCACACATCATAGAAGTGCTTTTGTCAAGGGTAACCGACACGTGGCATGCACTGTAACGGGTCACCGTTAAGCTATCGGGTCCGGTTTTGGATATGATAACCTGCTAACAGCCACGACCAATGCCAATTTTCCATGTGTAAAATTCTCATTAGCCGACAGAACCACGTGTCAGCTCCGCGTTGGCATAAGTGTCACTCATCCAATGGGCGAGATGTGCCTATGATATGTTGACACATGGACCGGCCCAAAAGTGGCCCATAAAGATTAAATGGGTTGGCCCAACTAAATGTCCACAAGATTTTGTAGACCATAATGGTTCGGCCCAGCTAAAGGCCCACAAGATTTTGAGGATACTAGTGGGCTGGCCCGTTAATAGGCTGCCATGTTTTGGGCCAAATGTCGGCTCATATTTGATCTGGTACATTAACAACCTGCCATGTTCTGGTCCTAATAAAGGCCCATATGTGATCCGGCCCGTTAGTAGCCTACCATGTTCTGGGCCATATTACGATCCAGATCAGATCCGGCCCTTTAAGAACCTTTGGGCTAAATTATGGCCCATGTCAAATTCGGCCCATCAACTGGACGTTGTTCTTTTGGGCCCACTCGAGGCCCGGTCACGATTTTTGTTTGCTAAAGCCCCATTTAGTAATACGGCCTGATATTAGTTTGGGCCTATTAAAGGCCCATTTAACATTTCAGCCCTATATTTATGTCGGCCTGTTAAGTGCCCATCATATAGTTGGGCCTAACTATGGCCCGCTTTGCATCCGGCCTGCTCACAGCCGATAATCTGATTGGGCCAAACAAGGGTCGTGACAATTTTGGCCTGTTAATGGTCCGTGATGTGATTGGCACAATCATGGGCCGGGGTCTATTTCTGCCTGCTGTCGGCTGATATGTCCATTTTGCATCATGCTTTTATATTGATATTTATTGCATTATGGGTTGTTATTACACATTATATCACAATACTTATGCCTATTCTCTCTTATTTTATAAGGTTTACATGAAGAGGGAGAATGCCGGCAGCTGGATTCTGGACTGGAAAAGGAGCAAATATTAGAGACCTATTCTGCACAACTCCAAAAGTCCTGAAACTTCACGGAGCATGTTTTCGGAATAAATAAAAAATATTGGGCGAAGAAAGTAGCAGAGGGGGCCACCAGCCAGCCACAAGGGTGGAGGGCGTGACCCACCCCCTTAGCGCGCCCCCTGACCTTGTGGGCCCCCTGGCAGGCCTCCATTGCCCATCTTTGGCTATATGGTGTCTTTTACCCTGAAAAAAAAATCAAAAAGAAGCTTTAGGGACGAAGCACCGTTGTCTCGAGGCGGAACCTGGGCGGAACCAATCTAGGGCTTCAGCAGAGCTGTTCTGCTGGGGAAACATCCCTCTGGGAGGGGGAAATCATCACCATTGATCCTCTCATCGAGAGGGGGTCAATCTCCATCAACATCTTCACCAGCACCATCTCCTCTCAAACCCTTGTTCATCTCTTGTATCCTATCTTGGTCCCAAAACCCCAGATTGGTACCTGTGGGTTGCTAGTAGTGTTGATTACTCCTTGTAGTTGATGCTAGTTGGTTTGTCCGGTGGAAGATTATACTTTCAGATCCTTAATGATAATTAATACTGCTCTGATTATGATTATGAATATGCTTTGTGAGTAGTTACGTTTGTTCCTGAGGACATGGGAGAAGTCTTGTTATAAGTAATCATGTGAATTTGGTATTTGTTCGATATTTTGATGAGATGTATGTTGTCTCTCCTCTAGTGGTGTTATGTGAACGTCGACTACATGACACTTCACCATTATTTGGGCCTAGGGGAAGGCGTTGGGAATTATAAGTAGATGATGGGTTGCTATAGTGAAAGAAGGTTAAACCCTAGTTTATGTGTTGCTTAGTAAGGGGCTGATTTGGATCCATATGTTTCATGCTATGGTTAGGTTTACCTTAATTCTTCTTTCATAGTTGCGCATGCTTGCGATAGGGGTTAATCATAAGTGGGAGGCTTGTCCAAGGAAGGGCAGCACCCAGGCACCGGTCCACCCACATATCAAATTATTAAAGTAACGAACGCGAATCATATGAGCATGATGGAAACTAGCTTGACAACAATTCACATGTGTCCTCGGGAGTGCTTTGCTTTATATAAGAGTTTGTTCATGTTTTTCCTTTGCTACAAAAAGGATTGGGCCACCTTGCTGCAACTTTTTTACTTTTATTACTTGTTACCCATTACAATTTACCCTATCACAAAACTATCCATTACCGATAATTTCAGTGCTTACAGAGAACACCTTGCTGAAAACCGCTTGTCATTTCCTTCTGCTCCTCGTTGGGTTCGACACTCTTACTTATCAAAAGGACTATGATAGATCCCCTATACTTTTGGGTCATTGAGGGAGTCCTAGATTAGGGGGTCTCCAGAAAGCGGGACTATATCCTTTGGCCGGACTATTAGACTATGAAGATACAAGATTGAAGACTTCATCCCATGTCCGGATGGGACTCTCCTTGGCGTGGAAGGCAAGCTTGGCAATACGGATATGTAGATCTTCTTCCTTGTAACCGACTCTGTGTAACCCTAGCCCCCTCCGGTGTCTATATAAATCGGAGGGTTTAGTCCGTAGGACAATCATACCATATGCTAGCTTCTAGGGTTTAGCCCCTACGATCTTGTGGTAGATCAACTCTTGTAATACTCATATCATCAAGATCAATCAAGTAGGACGTAGGGTATTACCTCCATCGAGAGGGCCCGAACCTGGGTAAGCATCGTGTCCCCCGCTTCTTGTTACCATCCGCCTTAGACGCACAGTTCGGGACCCCCTACCTGAGATCCGCCGGTTTTGACACCGACATTGGTGCTTTCATTGAGAGTTCCACTGTGCCGTCACCGTAAGGCTTGATGGCTCCTTCGATCATCGGTAACGATGCTGTCCAGGGTGAGGTTTTCCTCCTCGGAAAGATCTTCATATTCGGCGGCTTCGCACTGCGGGCCAACTCGCTTGGCCATCTGGAGCAGACCGAGAGCTACGCCCCTGGCCATCAGGTTAGGTTCGGAAACTTAAACTACACTACCGACATCCGCGGAGACTTGATCTTCGACGGATTCGAGCCCATGTCAGGTGCGCTGCACGATCACGACGAGCATGATTTAGCTCTACCGTTGGACAGTGTTCGGGAGATCACACCTGCAACTACTCGGCCTTCAATCCGGAGAAAATTGCGCCATCCGAGGACAGGTGGATAGACCCCGCCATGGAGGCCGCACTCTCAGTGGCGATAGAGCCAGATACTGACTTCACCCCTTACGAGAGTCGTGTTTCCAAACCACTGGATTCGTCTCCGGCCACGGACCCCGAGCCGCCTACGTCCATGCCTATCAAATCCGATTGGGCACCGATCATGGAGTTCACCTCCGCGGATATATTTCAGCACTCACCTTTCGGTGACGTGCTAAATTCATTAAGATCTCTCTCCTTGTCAGGAGAACCTTGGCCGAACTATATCCGGCTAGAATGGGATGCGGACGACGAAGAAATTCGCTCCCCAACCACCACCTACTTAGTAGCCACTGTCGATGATTTAACCGACATGCTCGACTTCAACTCCGAAGACATCGACGGTATGGACGATGATGCAGGAGACGAACAGGAACCACCGCCCACAGGGCGCTGGACCGCCACCTCATCATATGATATATACATGGTGGACACTCCCAAAGAAGGCAATGGTGACGAGACAGCTGAGGATGACCCCTCCAAGAAGCAACCCAAGCGCCGAGGTCAGTGGCGCCGCTCTAAGTCCCACCATAGAAAAAACAGCGATAACAGCGCAAGAGAAAATAACACTCCAGTCAACTCCAGAGGAAACGACGACCACATTGACCCAGCGGCAGAGCACGATGAAATTGCAAACGGCAAACATAGTACTGATCCGATGTCCGAACACGGTGACGCCGAGGATAAACCTCATCAACCCCTCTCTGGGGAAGAAAACAGTCCGGACGAAGATGCACACATCATCCCGGAAACGCACTTGGAACAAGAGAACCTCCGCGGAAGGCTTATTGCCACAGCGAGGAGTCTGAAGAAGCAGAAGGAAAGGCTTAAGGCTGCACAAAATACACTCAGCAGCAGGTGGAACAAAGTGCTCGACAACGAAGAAAAGTATGGTGGAAGTTACCACACAAAGAGCTATCCAAAGCACAAGCTATTACCTGAATTCGACGATGAGGCCGTAGAGCCCACATAGCCGAAAAATAAAATGGCCAACCGGCCAGATCAGCCACCTTGTGGCCTTGATAGAGCGGCTAACAAGGCCACACATAGGTCAACACACGATCTACGTGAGGACTTGCGCCAAAAATCCAGTATGACCAGATCCATCTATGGATCTAGCAAGCGCGCTCCAGCACAAAATCAAACCCGAATACTACAACCGTCCGAACGCCATGATACATCCAAATACAGGGGTGCCACACACCCCCTATATTTCATCGATGAGGTGCTTGACCATGAATTTCCAGAAGGATTCAAACCAGTGAACATAGAGGCGTACGACGGGACCACAGACCCTGGGGTTTGGATTGAGGACTTTATCCTCCATATCCATATGGCTCGCGGAGACGATTTCCATGCCATCAAGTACTTGCCCCTCAAGCTTAAAGGACCAGCTCGGCACTGGCTGAAAAGCCTCCCCGAAAACTCAATTGGAAGTTGGGAGGTGCTCAAGGATGCTTTTCGGGCTAATTTTCAAGGGACCTATGTCCGACCTCCGGATGCAGACGATTTAAGTCATATAATTCAACAGCCTGGAGAGTCAGCCCGGAAGCTTTGGAACAGGTTTCTCACTAAGAAGAACCAAAACGTCGACTACCCGGACACCGAAGCCTTAGCATCTTTCAAGCACAGCGTCCGAGATGAATGGCTCGCCAGACACCTCGGACAAGAAAAGTCGAGAACAATGGCAGCCCTGACAAGCCTCATGACCCGCTTTTGCACGGGTGAAGATAGCTGGTTAGCCTGCAGTAGCACCAGCGACCCAAGCACATCCGAAGTCAGGGATGGCAATGGAAAACCACGACACAGTAAAAGCAAGCGTCAAAATAAAGAAGATAGCCCAGATAATACGGCGGTAAACGCCAGATTCAGGGGCTCTCGACTAGGTCAGCGAAAAAAGCCTTTCAAAGGCAGCAGAGATGGACCGTCCAGCCTAAACAAGATTCTAGACAAACTATGTCAGATTCATGGCACCCCCGATAAACCTGCAAATCACACCCACAGAGAATGCTGGGTCTTCAAGCAGGCCGGTAAGCTCAATGCCGGACACAAGGGGAGGGAGACACCAAGCGAAGACGAGGATGAACCTCGCCAGCAAAGCACTAGAGGACATAAAAAATTCCCACAAGAGGTTAAAGCAGTAAACATGATCCACGTGACGAAGAGGAGAAGCAAACATGCACTCTGAGACATACGCGCCATAGAGCCCGTCACCCCTAAGTTCAACCCCTGGTTGGCCCGCCCGATCACTTTTATCGCAGAGATCACCCGACAAGCATTCGGCATGAAAGATTGGATGCCTTGGTGTTAGACCCAGTAATAAACGGATACCATCTCACACAAGTCCTTATGGACGACGACAGTGGTCTAAATCTGATATATCAGGTCACAGTCCACAAAATGGGGATAGACCCGACAAAAATCAGCCACAGTAATACTACCTTCAAGGGAGTAATACCAGGCCCAGAGGCCCGCTCCACGGGCTCTCTAATACTAGAGGTTGTATTCGGTTCATCCGACAACTACCGAAGTGAGAAGTTAGACTTCGACATTGCTCCATTCCGAAGCGGCTATCAAGCACTACTCGGAAGAACAACTTTCGCTCGTTTTAATGCAGTACGACATTATGCTTCTCTTAAGCTTAAGGTGCCTGGTCCATGTGACACCATCACAGTTAATGGAAATATTGGGCGTTCTCTACGCGCGGAAGAACATGCGGCGGCTTTAACAACAAACACTAGACGGCCTCACCAACCAGAATAAATGACAGGTCGTCAAGACCGCGGACACGGTTAGACGAGTCCGGTGCATCACTAGATATACATGAGATAGGTTTGATGGTTAAACCCTCATAGACGGTACCAGGGGCTTCCCGCGTGTATTCAGGGCTAGTTCGGCTCAACTTGACTTATCTTGAATTTTAATGGTTTATCGAGAATAACCAATTTTTTTGGCACGACAACTTTCACCTAAGTTCTTCTCTTTTATAGATGACAATCATGCTACACCTGTCCAGGACACGGCACAACAGAGACACAGGCGCAGACGTGCAACAGGGACCCGCTCAAAGGTTTCTTTTCCGATTAAGACCCTGTGTAAACCTTTTTTACTGTCTCTTGTTGTTCACATCCTCCGGATACTCAATACAACCGAGAAGGATGCTGGCGTTATTGGCATTTCGCCATGTCAAAATATTGCACGTACCTGGACACTCGGGGTTTGTTATTAAGGGCATTGTTCAGCCCGAAATATGTTATAAAGACCGAATACCTTAGGGAGTGTTCGGCGTCGTGAGTTTGGCCTTATATGCATCAGCTCCGAATCATGTCTTTGGTCAAATGTTGGGTTTGCCCGGCTCCCGTGTTTTGCTACCTTATGTTCTGCTCTATCGGCTAAGGCGGCACCGGGAGAACTACTGCGATTGTGCCCTGGTTCATCCGGATGAGCACCTCAGTAGAGAAAGCCGAAAACTGACTGTCATGATAAAGTGCGAGACTAGTCAACCACTCGATGACTTAGCGGAATCTTCGGGATTCCTCCGCATTAATGAAGGGCCGTTTCCCGGTCATGTACGTATGCGCACCGTATTCGGTCGAGCGTGGAGGTACCATGAGCTATATAGTAGTCCCACCATCAAACTCCTATGGCTAAGTGAAAGTGTTAAAGCAATATAGTCTGATTGCCCCGTTCGCTGCGCCACCACCTCCTTAATGGACCAGGATGTTGGATCAAGTGTGAATACATGTTTTTTTGCGAACACCCCCGCATTATATGCGTGGGGACTGAAGCCGACAACTACAAACTTTCAGGTTATATATATATATATATATATATATATATATATATATATATATATATATATATATATATATATATATATATACATAAACGGCCGCACAGGAGGCATCATAATACTTTCAGGCAAAAGTATAAGCACAACCTTTATATTTCAACAAAACATTGTTTTTACAATGGGAATACATGTCACTAGAACATAATATTCTTCGAGCACTGAGCCTCTATTGAACGAGCGCCTTCAAGGACTTCTTCAAAGTAGTGCTTGGCAGATACTCGGCCTATGGCCGAATTCTGGGTTGCAATAGCGGTGGCCTCCATCTCTGCCCAGTATGTCTTGACACGGGAAAGTGCCATACGCGCACCCTCTATGCACGCCGACCTCTTCATAGCATCGATGTGTGGTACAACACCAAGGAACTGTTGCACTAAACTAAAATAACTATTCGGCCTTGGCCCTTCCGGCCACAGATGATCCACAACAGATCTCATGGCAAGCCCGGACAACCTATGGAGCTCGGCCCACTCGGCCATTTGCTCATTCAACAGCAGCGGACGCACTGGAACATGGAACTATGACCAGAATAGCCTTTCCACTTCACGATCTTTCTGATCCTTGAAGTACTTGGCCGCATCAGCAGCACTAGCTGCCAAATCCATGTATGCGTCTGTAGAACTCCATAGTTGATCAAGAGGGGCATACTTCGGATCTCCGAACTTCGTCCACAACAAAAAGGGCTTCTCAGCCGCGATATTTCTAGCTTGATGCAGCTCCTCCTTCGCCGCTCTGATTTTAGGGCGGGCTTCCTTGGCTGCTACCATGGCCTTCTCCAGGCCCGCCGCCTTCACCCGACTTTCTTTTTCAAGAAGCTGGTAACGGTCGGCGGCATCTTTCAACTCAACGACCATCTTGGCTATTTTTTCCTTGCTTTGGCAATGCACGGCCTGTTCGGCCCTCAGCTCTTCGACCGCCTTTAGAGCGGCCGCTTCACTATTCCTGGCTTGTTCCTTGGCTCGGGCAAGTTCCGCCAGAAGGGTCTCCACGGCGGCAGCTCCATCTGCAGTCACAACATATTAAAGATACTAGCATCATGCTCCTCTTAGTATGTGTTGATCACCGGAGAAATCACATACCCTGTGCTTCATCGAGCTGCTTGTTGACAAGCACGATGTCGGCATCTGCCGCATCAAGTTGCCGCTTCAGCTCGGCAAACTCACCAGTCCGACTAGCCACGTGACCTTCAGCCACCTGCACATGAAGGCGGCCGGATTATTACATGGGACTATGATCCTTTGTTTGCCGCCGTTCTCGACGGCAACCAGAGTCTCAGGGGCTACTATCTGCATAGGGCACACCTAACGTGTGCGGTACTGTCAAAAACATACACTATTTCACGTACCTCAAAGCCTTTCAGCAAACTCATAAAAGCTTCATGCAACCCACTTTCGACGGATGAAATCCTCTCAATCACCATACCTATTAGCGTACGATGCGCTTCTGAGATGGCCGCTTGCTCCAGAAGATCCTTCAGTGCGTCCGATCACACACTGGACGGTTCCGGACTCTTTCTGTTGATCTCTTTAGGAGCCGAATACTGAGGACTTCGGGTGGCCGAAGGATTACCCTCTGGCCTTGGCGGATCAGGAGAAACCCTCCGCGACGACACTTCAGGGTCGCCAGCCTCATGATATGGGGTGGCATGGGGAGGTGTTTCGCTCTCCATCATCTCCGGAAGAAGATCCCCCGAAGACGAACTCTGTCGAGAAAGGCTACGATCCGAACTACAAGATATATGCTTCCGTTATTGTCTTTAGAAGTAATGTAGGATATTTTTACTATTAAGTACTTTTTGTTTACTTACAGCTCGGTAGAGGGCTGATCCCCTTGCGGGCACTGTGCGGCAAGAGTACCCTCTGAGGCAGGACCCTCTGGCGAAGATTTCTTCCCCCGTTTGGAAACTTTTGTTTCTGGGTCTTCAGAGGTGGTCCTCTTTCCTTCCTTGGGGAGAGGGAATTTCAGATTCTTCTCCCTGGTTATCCTCCTTCGCGGAGGCTCTAATTCCCCCGGTTTGGATGAATAATGAGTGAGGCCTGCTTTCAACCTCTTCATTCCCCCCTTTATCTTCCCCTGAGGGCGCCTGATAAGGCGCCGACTCGAGCATTCTGGCTAGTACTAGATCGGCCGAGCCTTCGGGAAGGGGGGCCGAACACTTGATCATCTTCGCCTTTGTTACCCAGTCCTGGTCAAAGAGAGACATTTCAGAATGATGTTGTGACAAATAAAAAGAGAACGTGTTTGGCCATGGGATTACTTACTTGGGTATCTGGGCGATTACAGCTCAGACCCGCATCCTCGGTGGTGCCCGGACACTTTATATGTGGTCCGAAGAACAATTTGTACATCTCTTCGAGCATCATGCCGAGGAAGTGCTGAATAGTTTGCGGTCCTTCCGGGTTGAATTCCCACATACGGAGGGGTCGACGTTTGCAAAGCGGGACTCGACGAACTAGCATGACTTGCATTACCGTGACAAGGCTAACATCTCTCTCAAGGAGATCTCGGATGCGACTCTGCAATATCGGCACATCATTTACTGGCCCCCCAGTCCAGCCCCTTTTTGATCCATTACGTCAGTTGTGGTGGGGGCCCGAGCGAAAGGCAGGGGCGGCCACCCACTTGGTACCCCGGGGAGCTATGATATAAAACCACTCCCGTTGCCATAAACTGGACACCTCTGGGAAGGAACCCTCTGGCCATGGAACATCAGCACTTTTGCTTATTACGACACCTCCGCACGCTGCGTGTCACCCCTCAATCATCTTTGGCTTCACATTGAAAGTCTTGAGCTACATGCCGAAGTGTGGGGTAATGCGGAGGAAGGCCTCACACACGACGATAAACGACGAGATGTGAAGGAGGGAATCCGGGGCCAGGTCATGGAAATCCAGCCCATAATAGAACATGAGCCCCCTAACAAAGGGATCCAGAGCGAGGCCTAGCCCTCGGAGGAAGTGAGAGATGAATACAACGCTCTCACCGGGTTTGGGAGTGGGAATGACCTGCCCTCGAGCAGGCAGCCTGTGCGAGATTTCGAAGGTCAAATACCTGGCCTCTCTTAGCTTCTTGATGTCTTCCTTTGTGAGAGAGGAAGGCATCCACCGACCTTGAAGGTTGGATCCGGACATGGTTGAAGGTCCGAAGCGCCTGACCTAAGCCTTGGGTGTTGGAACTCGAGGCGGGGGAATTAGGATTCGATTAAGTACAAGAGGGAAAAAAGGACAGGCCTTGTCCTCTTTATAAAGAGGGTGAATATCAAGTGTCCTCCTCATGGCCGTTTGGGACTTGCCTAAAATCAAGGAGTCATACCAACGGGCACGATTGGGTTACCCACGTCCGTATTGATGAGAATCCTGTAATAAGGGGGACACGATCTCTGCTTCGACAAGACGTGTCAAGAAAACTGCCTCACGATATGTGCAGTGCTGGTTGAGAAAAACGGTTCGAATAATGACCGGGCCATGGCATGATGTCATGTTGCTAAACATGTCAGCAGATTAGATTTCTGGAAATATTATTCTCTCTATGGTGGTATGTGGAACTTGTTTTGCAGAGCCGGACACTATCCTTGTGTTAAAAATCTTCTATGGAGTATTCGGAGGAAGAACCCACCTTGCAATGCCGAAGACAAATCTGCGCGCCGGACTCATCATCATTGAAGCCTGGTTCAGGGGCTACTGAGGGAGTCCTATATTAGGGGGTCTCCAGACAGCCGGACTATATCCTTTGACCGGAATTGTTGGACTATCAAGATACAAGATTGAAGACTTCGTCCCGTGTCTGGATGGGACTCTCCTTGGCGTGGAAGGCAAGCTTGGCAATACGGATATGTAGATCTTCTTCCTTGTAACCGACTCTGTGTAACCCTAGCCCCCTCCGGTGTCTATATAAACCGGAGGGTTTAGTCCGTAGGACAAGAACAATCGTACCGTAGGTTAGCTTCTAGGGTTTAGCCTCTAAGATCTCGTGGTAGATCAAATCTTGTAATACTCATATCGTCAAGATCAATCAAGCAGGACATAGGGTATTACCTCCATCGAGAGGGCCCAAACCTGGGTAAGCATCGTGTCCCCCGCTTCCTGTTACCATCCGCCTTAGATGCACAGTTCAGGACCCCCTACCCGAGATCCGCCGATTTTGACACCGACAGTCATCAAGACTCTTTTCTGGCGCCGTTGCCGGGGAGTGAAGCACCTTTGGTAAGGAAACATTTATATAGTGTGCTAAAATTTACTGTCACTTATTACTATGGAAAATAATCCTTTGAGGGGTTTGTTCGGGGTATCTTCACCTCGACCGGAACCACAATTAGTTGCTCCTCAACCTACTTCACCTACTGAAAATATTTATTATGAAATTCCTTCAGGTATGATAGAGAAACTGCTAGCTAAGCCTTATGCAGGAGATGGAACATTACATCCCAATATGCACCTAATCTATGTGGATGAAGTTTGTGGATTATTTAGGCTTGCAGGTATGCCCGAGGATGTTGTCAAGAAGAAGGTCTTCCCTTTATCTTTGAAGGGAAAGTCATTGACTTGGTATAGGCTATTGGATGATATTGGATCATGGAACTACAACCAATTGAAATTGGAATTTCATCAGAAGTTTTATCCTATGCACCTGGTTCATCGTGATCGGAATTATATATATAATTTTTGGCCTTGTGAAGGAGAAAGTATCGCTGAAGCTTGGGGGAGGCTTAAGTCAATGTTATATTCATGCCCCAATCATGAGCTCTCAAGAGAAATTATTATTCAAAATTTTAATGCTCGGCTTTGTCATAATGATCGATCCATGCTCAATACTTCTTGTATTGGTTCCTATATGAAGAAGGATACTGAATTCAACAGGTATTATTGGAATGAATTAAACGCAACTCTGAAGATTGGGAACACGACGAAGGTAAGGAGTCAGGTATAAACCTTAAGTTTGATCGTGTTAAATCTTTTATGGGTACCGATGCTTTTCATGATTTTAGCACTAAATGTGGACTTGACTCTGAGATAGTAGCTTGTTTCTATGAATCATTTTCTACTCATGTTGATCTCCCTAAGGAGAAGTGGTTTAAATATCATCCTCCAATTTAAGTTAAAGTAGTAGAACCTATTAAAGTTGAAGAAGAAACTATTACTTAGAATGTTGATCCTATTGTTCCTACTGCTTATATTGAGAAACCACCTTTCCCTGTTAGAATTAGGGATCATGCTAAAGCTTCAACCGTGGTCAACAAAAGTAATATTAGACCACCCAAACCCTCTGAACAAATTAAAGTTGAACCTAGTATTGCTATGGTTAAATATCTCTTGGTTGATAATATTGATGGGCATGTTATTTATTTCTGTGATGAAGCTGCTAGGATTGCTAAACCTGATACTAAAGATAAACATAGACATGTTGTTGGCATGCTTGTTGTTTCTGTTAAAATAGGAGATCACTGTTATCATGGCTTATGTGATGTGGGTGCTAGTGTGAGTGCAATTCCTTATACCTTATATAAAGAAATCATGAATGATATTGCACCTGCTGAGATAGAAGATATTGATGTTACCATTAAGCTTGCTAATAGAGATACTATATCACCGATTGGGATTGTTAGAGATGTTGAAGTCTTGTGTGGGAAGATCAAATATCCTACTAATTTTCTTGTTCTTGGTTCCCACAAGATAATTTTTGTCCCATTATATTTGGTAGACCTTCCTTGAATACTGTTAATGCTAAGTAGACTGCGAGAAAGATATTGTTATTGTTTTTTTGGGGGACATGTCTCATGATTTTAATTTCTCTAAATTTCGTAGACAACCCCATGACAAAGAATTGCCTAGTAATATGAAATTATTGGTCTTGCTTCTATTGTCGTGCCCCTTGCTGATCCTTTAGAACAATATTTGCTAGACCATGAAAACGATATGTTTATGAATGAAAGAAGGGAGATAGATGAAGTATTCTTTAATCAGGGACCTATTTTCAAACACAATTTGCCTATTGAAATCCTTGGAGATCCTCCTCCACCCAAGGGTGATCCCGTGTTTGAGCTTAAACCGTTACCAGATACTCTGAAATATGCTTATCTTGATGAAAAAAAGATATATCCTGTTATTATTAGTGCTAACCTTTCAGAGCATGAAGAAAAGAAATTATTGAAAACTCTGAAGAAGCACCATGCTGTTATTGGATATACTCTTGATGATCTTAAGGGCATTCCCACTCTATGTCGGCACAAAATTAAATTGGAGAAAGATGCTAAACCGGGTGTTGATCATCAATGACGGTTAAATCCTAAGATGAAAGAAGTGGTAAGAAATGAAATACTAAAGCTTCTGGAGGCAGGTATAATTTATCCTATTGCTGATAGTCAATGGGTAAGTCATGTTCATTGTGTCCCTAAGAAGGGAGGTATTACTGTTGTCCCTAGTGATAAGAATGAATTGATTCCTCAAAGAATTGTTACAGGTTATAGAATGGTAATTGATTTCCACAAATTAAATAAAGCTACTAGAAAAGATCATTACCCTCTACCTTTTATTGATCAAATGCTAGAAACATTATCCAAACATACTCATTTTTTGCTTTCTAGATGGTTATTCTGGTTTCTCTCAAATACCTGTGTCAAAAGAGGATCAAGAGAAAACCACTTTTACTTTCCCTTTCGGTACCTTTGCTTATAAATGTATGACTTTTGGTTTATGCAATGCACCTGCTACCTTTCAAAGATGTATGGCTGCTATATTCTCTGACTTTTGTGAAAAGATTGCTGAGGTTTTCATGGCTGATTTGTCCGTTTATGGAACTTCTTTTGATGATTTCTTAAGCAACCTTGACCGAGTTTTGCAGAGATGTGAAGAAACTAATCTTGTCTTGAATTTGGGAGAAGTGCCACTTTATAGTTAATGAAGGTATTTTCTTGGGGCATAAAGTTTCTGAAAGAGGTATTGAAGTTGATAAAGCTAAAGTAGATGCTATTTAAAAGATGTCACTTCCTAAAGATATCAAAGGTATAAGAAGTTTCCTTGGTCATGTTGGTTTCTATAGGAGGTTTATTAAAGACTTCTCTAAAATTTCTAGGCCTCTCACTAATCTCTTGCAAAAAGATGTTCCTTTCATTTTTGATGATGATTGTGTGGAAGCATTTGAAATAATTAAGAAAGCCTTGATCTCTGCACTTATTGTTCAACCACCTGATTGGATTTACCCTTTGAAATTATGCGTGATGCTAGTGATTATGCTGTTGGTGCTATTCTAGGACAATGAGTTGACAAGAAATTAAATGTTATTCAATATGCTAGTAAAACTCTAGACAGCGCCTAGAGAAATTATGCTACCAGTTAAAAAGAATTTCTAGCAGTTGTATTTGCATGTGATAAGTTCAGACCCTATATTGTTGATTCCAAAGTAACTATTCACACCGATCATGATGCTATTAAACATCTTACAGAAAAGAAGGATGCTAAACCTAGACTTATTAGATGGGTTCTCTTGCTACAAGAATTTGATTTGCATATTATTGATAGAAAGGGAGCTGAGAACCCCGTTGCAGACAACTTGTCTACGTTAGAGAATGTTCTTGATGACCCACTACCTATTAATGATAGCTTTCTTGATGAGCAATTAAATATCATAAATGCCTCTCATAACACTCCATGGTATGCTGATTATGCTAATTATATTGTTGCTAAATTAATACCACCTAGTTTAAATACCAGCAAAAGAAAAAGTTTTTTTATGATTTAAGACATTACTTTTGGGATAACCCACACCTTTATAAAGAAGGAGTAGGTGGTGTTATTAGACGTTGTGTACCTGAGCATGAACAGGAACAGATCCTACGCAAGTGACATTCTGAGTCTTACGGAGGACACCACGCTGGAGATAGAACTGCACACAAGGTATTGCAATCCAGTTTATGTTGGCCCACTCTCTTTAAAGATGCCCCTGGGTTTGTCTTATCTTGTGATCAATGTCAAAGAATTGGTAATATTAGTAGACGTCAGGAAATGCCTATGAACTATTCACTTGTTATTGAACCATTTGATGTTTGGGGCTTTGATTATATGGGACCTTTCCCTTCCTCTAATGGGTATACACATATTTTAGTTGCTGTTGATTATGTTACTAAGTGGGTACAAGCTATTCCAACTAGTAGTGCTGATCATAACACTTCTATTTAGATGCTTAAAGAAGTTATTTTTCCAAGGTTTGGAGTCCCTAGATATTTAATGACTGATGGTGGTTCACATTTTATTCATGGTGCTTTCCGTAAAGTGCTTGCTAGGTATGATGTTAACCATATAATTGCATCTCCATATCATCCTCTATCTTATGGTTAAGTAGAATTGAGTAATAAAGAGCTCAAATTAATTTTGCAAAAGACTGTTAATAGATCTAGAAAGTATTGGCCTAAGAAACTTGATGATGCTTTGTGGGCTTATATAACTGCTTATAAGAATCCTATGGGTATGTCTCCGTATAAAATGGTTTATGGAAAAGCATGTCACTTACCTATTGAGCTAGAACATATATAAGGCATATTGGGGTATTAAAGAGCTCAATTATGATTTCAGACTTGCCGGTGAGAAGAGGTTATTTGACATTAGCTCACTTGATGAATGGAGAACCCAAGCCTATGAGAATGCCAAGTTGTTTATAGAAAAAGTTAAAAGATGGCATGATAAAAGGATAAAAAAGCATGAGTTTACTGTAGGTGATCATGTTTTTCTATGCAACTCTCGTTTAAGATTTTTTGCAGGAAAGCTTCTCTCCAAATGAGAAGGTCCTTACATTATCGAGGAGGTCTATTGTTCCCGTGCCATAAAAATTAACAACGCCGAAGGTACAAATCCGAAGATGGTTGTAACATCCCAAATTTTCAATTTGTAATGTTATACATTAGATCATCATGCATATCATATTTTATTTGCTTTGGGTTTTGATCCTAGAAAATTCTAAGCAACTCAAGGACCCACGGAGAGAGTTGGGGATTTCGTTATTTTCATATTTGAGTTTTTCTCAAATTTTGAGAATAGGATCATTTGATTTTATTTATTTTATCATCAATTATTTCTATTACAAAAATATGAGAGAGGGAATAAAATGACTTTCCCAAAATATAGAAATATTGAGGATTTAATAAAAAATCAAATGGTTTTATTTCGGAGTTTTCTTGTTGTTTTTATTTGAATTAGGAAAAATTCCCGTTTTTCAAAATTGTATTTAGGGCCCAAATAAATGTTCACTTTGTCGGGCTTGATTTTAAAAGCCCGCGAAAATTTATTTCGGGATTTTTGGAGTCCGTTTAGTATTTCTTTTTATTTTTCTTCCGAGCGAAAAAAAACGCAACCGACTACGGGCCGTAACCGGCCAGAACTCTGCCGGCCGCGGGGCTTTATAAGCTACGCCTCAGGCCCGAGCCAGCCCACCAGCAGCCGCCGCACGAACCCTAACCCTAGCCGCCAGCCACCGCCGCCCCGCCGCCGATCCGCCGGAGCCGCGCGTCGCCCGAGGTTCGCCGCACCTCGAAATCCGTGTCATTTGTTTTAAAAAAATTCCGTTCATCGTTTTTCTTTTTCGTCGGATTTTTTTCCGCGGTTATTTTCTGATCGCGATTTCTGATCCGATTTTCGTTTTAGTTTTTCTTTTCGCTCGTTTATTGGATTCAGGCGATTCAAGCGCTTGGAGTTTCGTCTCGAAACCCTCTATCCGAATAATCAACTTAAACAAGTTTTTGCTACTGTAAAATTTGACTTAGGTTCAGATTACTAGAACGAAGTTGTTTTCTTTCGCCGTTTGACTTTCTTTGCTTCGTTCGATTTGATTCCTTTTGCCAACCGGAGTTCTTAAGTTGAACCTTCTGGTTAGATCTCTTATTTGAGTTTTACCTGTGCATTAGATGAGTACTTATTGTATGCTTATTTGTTTGCCTGCGATAGAGTACCCGGAGTGCGCCGCCTGTTACTTCGAATCGTTAGGTTTCACGGATCATCAGCAAGGCAAGTAACGCTTTGATCATACCTTTTCTACAACCCAGTTTTTTTGCATTAGATCAATCTTCACACATTGCATGATTAGGATCTAATTAAACTGTGGGATGGGAAGTAGATGAGGTAGTACCTATTACCTGTTTATTATCAAACCTTTGGTAGTTACTTCTACGTTTGCTTATTATGCCATGCTATGCTAGTAGACGTGGATTGGGTGAGTGAAATCCATGACAGATGTGAGATTGATAATTAATGGTTTATCTAAGGTGGCAACTTAAATACACATCTGGGTGGATTGAGGCATCTGGGTATTCCAGGACATGCTTGTTTTCTTTTGGACCGCCACCCAGGCTCAAAGGGATCATGAGATTTTTCAAACTAGAAACTTCCGTGTGCAGCCACAAGCCATTATGGGCTCTGGCATAGTTGATTAAGTCGTGCGAAATCTTACAGGGTAGACTAGCAGATGTAGGGGAAAGTAGGTGTACCGGTCTATCCATCGTAAGGTGCTAGAGCTTCTGAAAGACTGTGTCTCAGTCATCCGTTTCTCAAACACTATGTAGTGCGAGAAATCCAACGGAGGTGATCGAGTCTTGTGAGGAAAAGTGCGCAAACCTCTGCAGAGTGTAACAAACTAATCATGATTAGCCGTGTCCCCGGTTATGGACATCTTGAGTATCTAGTATCTGGATTATCATGTGAATCTCAACATGTTACTCTAAAATTAATGTTGTTTGGTTAATGATGATGCTTAATTGGGATTGAGAATGCTGTCAACCATTCTCAATGTTTAACAACCACCATGATAGTAATTAAATTTATTCCTTTTGAAGTAGGGAAAAATTGGCTTTATGCAAAAACTATAACCATAGAGCTTTCCACCAGCCAAATAAGCATATAGTATAGCTGTTTCATTCCATTACTCTCTATGTGTTACCTTGCCAGCATATTCCATGTGCTGACCCGTTTTCGGGCTGCAACGTTAATGTTGCAGACTTTTCAGATGACGATTAAGGAGTTTTAGGTCGTGGTTCTATACTCAGTGATGCCGTTGGAGTTGATGGACTCACTTATCTTCCAAGCCTTCCACTGTTATCGTAATTAGATGGCCTTAAGCCATATTTATTGTAATAAGTTCTCTTTTGAGACACTCGATGTAATAAGTGTGTGATTGCTACTCTGCTATAAATCCTCCGAGTACTGTGTGGTGTCAGCATTACTGATCCAGGGATGACACCGGAGCACAGAGATCAGACTGTTTGAGGTCTGGTCGCTACAGTGGTAAACGGTCAAAGAATCAAACATTATATCTCAGGTACTCCCATAAATGTTGAGACCAATATAATTAATATCGTAACACCGAAGGAGTACATAAGGGATACTTTCCAGAACGTTCCAGACTCCGAAAAGGAACGGGTATGTGGTACGGTAAGTAAACCGACTCCAAAACGTTTCCAATGTTAATTTTTATCCGTTTTGGCATATTTAAAAAATAGGAAAATTAAAAGTAGTCCAAAAGAGACACGAGGCGTCCACAAGGGTGGAGGGCTCCCCCCGTCCTTGTGGCCACCTCGTGTGCCCTCCGGACTCCATTTTCTTGGACGATACTTCTTTTGGTCGGTAAAAATTCATTATATAATCTCAGCAAGGTTTTGACCACCGCACCATGACAAAATCCTATGTTTTCGTTTTGAGTTGTTCCTGCAGCAGATTTGGAGCAAGATGTCATCCCAAGATTCGAAGGGAGAAAGAAACATGGCTAATTATATGACTACCCCAACCTGGTGACATGCATGTGGAGTTCAAGAAGTCAAGCCTCCCTAAGTTCCAATATATTCCACTACGTTTTTCGCAGGACGGCAAGGCGACATTATGCAAAAAGATAATGAAACTTGAGCTCGAGAATGAGGATCTGAGGGAGGAAAATTTTAGCCTAAGACGCAAGCTGGAGAAGAAAAAAACAACTCCATCATCACCATCACCAAAGAAAGAGATCTAAATACATGGGTACGGGCACTCCCCTTGGCAACTGCCAAGCTTGGGGGAGTGCCCCGGTATCATATCACCATCACATCTTTATCTTTATCGTTTTTCTTAGTTCGATCCTTTTGGTTATATCTTGATCTAGTAGAATAAAGTTTTAGTATGATCTAGCTTTGAGTTTTGCCTTATGTTCCCTCTATGTAATCGAGTCCGCGAGATATATAATAAAGAGTAGTTTTGAGATAAGGGCTTTGCTTTCTTGCTATGATCTTGAGGGAATTAAATAAAAGAAAGAATAAAAAGATCATATATTGATCTTATGGAGAGTAATGACTTCACATATAAAGAGTATGATGAATAAAAGTTGTTGAGAGTTGACAAACATAGTTTTGGTCATTGTTGCAATTAATAGGAAGTAAATAAGAAAGAGAAGCTTCACATACAAATATACTATCTTGGACATCTTTTATAATTGTGAGAACTCATTAAAATATGACATGCTAAAAGGTTGATGTTGGACAAGGAAGACAACATAATAGGTTATGTTTTCTTATATCCTAATAGAAGTTATATTGTCGTGGATCATCCAACATGTTGAGCTTGCCTTTCCCTCTCATGCTAGCCAAATTCTTTGCACCAAGTAGAGATGCTACTTGTGCTTCAAAACATCCCTAAACCCAGTTTTGCCATGAGAGTCCACCATACCTACCTATGGATTGAGTAAGATCCTTCAAGTAAGTTTTCATCGGTGCAAGCAATAAAAATAGCTCGCTAAATATGTATGATCTATTAATGTGGACAAAATAATCTTTACATGAACTTGTGATATGGAAGAAATAAAAGCGACAGACTGCATAATAAAGGTCCTTATCACAAGCGGCAATATAAAGTGACGTTCTTTTGCATTAAGATTTTGTGCATCCAACCATAAAAGCGCATGACAACCTCTGCTTCCCTTTGCGAAGGGCCTATCTTTTACTTTTATCTTCTACCCTTATATGAGAGTCATGGTGATCATCACATTTCCTTTTTATACTTTTTCCTTTAGGAAACACTATATGTTGGAGAGATCCGGATATATATATATATATATATATATATATATATATATATATATATATATATATATATATACACCCTCGGATGTAGGTTTTCATAAAGTATTATTGTTGACATTAGCCTTGAGGTAAAAGGTTGGGAGGCAAAACTATAAGCCCCTATCTTTCTCTATGTCCGATTGAAACTCTGTACCCATAAGTATCACGTGAGTGTTAGCAATTGTGAAAGATTATATGATAGTTGACTATGTGGACTTGCTGGAAAGCTCTTTAAATTGACTCTTTCCGAAGTTATGATAAATTGTAATTGCTTCAATGACTGAGATCATAGTTTGTTAGTTTTTAATGAAGTTTCTGATTCATACTTTACTGTGTGAACGAATTGTTACTTTAGCATAAGATATTTTATGACAAAATATGTTGTTGTTCTAAAGATGATCATGATGCCCTCATGTCCGTATTTTATTTTTATCGACACCTCTATCTCTAAACATGTGGACATATTTATCAATATCGGCTTTCGCTTGAGGATAAGCAAGGTCTAAGCTTGGGGGAGTTGATACGTCCATTTTGCATCATGCTTTTATATTGATATTTGTTGCATTATGGGCTGTTATTACACATTATATCACAATACTTATGCCTATTCTCTCTTATTTTATAAGGTTTACATGAAGAGGGACAATGCCGGCAGCTGGAATTCTGGACTGGAAAAGAAGCAAATATTAGAGACCTATTCTGCACAACTCCAAAAGTCCTAAAACTTCACGGAGCACGTTTTTGGAATAAATAAAAAATATTAGGTGAAGAAAGTACCAGAGGGGGCCACTGAGGGAGTCCTGGATAAGGCGGTTGCTACATCTTGAGCTTGCGTTGGTTTTCCCCGAAGAGGAAGGGATGATGCAACAGAGTAGCGTAAGTATTTCCCTCAGTTTTTGAGAACCAAGGTATCAATCCAGTAGGAGGCCACGCTCAAGTCCCTCGTACCTGCACAAAGCGATAGCTATTCGCAACCAACGCGATTAGGGGTTGTCAATCCCTTCACGGTCACTTACGAGAGTGAGATCTGATAGATATACTATTTTTGGTATTTTTGGTATAAAGATGCAAAGTAAAAAAGTAAAGGCAAAGTAAAAAAGCAAAGCAAGATTAAAGTGATGGAGATTGATATGATGAGAATAGACCCGGGGGCCATAGGTTTCACTAGTGGCTTCTCTCAAGAGCATAAGTATTCTACGGTGGGTGAACAAATTACTGTTGAGCAATTGACAGAATTGATCGTAGTTATGAGAATATCTAGGCATGATCATGTATATAGGCATCATGTCCGTGACAAGTAGATCGAAACGATTCTGCATCTACTACTATTACTCCACTCATCGACCGCTATCCAACATGCATCTAGAGTATTAAGTTAAAAACAGAGTAACGCCTTAAGCAAGATGACATGATGTAGAGAGATAAATTCATGCAATATGAAATAAACCCCATCTTGTTATCCTCGATGGCAACGATACAATACGTGCCTTGCTGCCCCTTCTGTCACTGGGAAAGGACACCGCAAGATCGAACCCAAAGCTAAGCACTTCTCCCATGGCAAGAACTACCAATCTAGTTGGCCAAACCAAACGGATAATTCGAAGAGACTTGCAAAGATAACCAATCATACATAAAAGAATTCAGACAAGATTCAAATATTATTCATAGATAGACTTGATCATAAACCCACAATTCATCGGTCTCAACAAACACACCGCAAAAAGAAGATTACATCAAATAGATCTCCACAAGAGAGGGGGAGAACTTTGTATTGAGATTCAAAGAGAGAGAAGAAGCCATCTAGCTACTAACTATGGACCCGAAGGTCTGAGGTAAACTACTCACACTTCATCGGAGAGGCTATGATGATGTAGAAGCCCTCCGTGATGACGACCCTCTTCCGGCGGAGCTCCGAAACAGGCCCCAAGATGGGATCTCGTGGATACAGAAAGTTGCAGCAGTGGAATTAGGTTTTTGGCTCCTGTTCTGATCATTTGGGGGTACGTGTGTATATATAGGAGGAAGAAGTACGCCGGAGGAGCACTGAGGGGCCCATGAGGCAGGGGGCGCGCCCCCACCCTCGTGACCGCCTCTTTTGTTCCTTGGAGCAGGGTCCAAGTCTCCTGGATCACGTTCGGTGAGAAAATCACGTTCCCGAAGATTTTATTCCGTTTGGACTCCGTTTGATATTCTGTTTCTTCAAAACACTGAAATAGGCAAAAACAGCAATTCTGGGCTGGGCCTCCGCTTAATAGGTTAGTCCCAAAAATAATATAAAAGTGGAAAATAAAGCCCAATATAGTCCAAAACAGTAGATAATATAGCATGGAGCAATCAAAAATTATAGATACATTGGAGACGTATCAGGCATCCCCAAGCTTAATTCCTGCTCGTCCCCGAGTAGGTAAATGATAAAAAGAGAATTTTTTATGCGGAGTGCTACTTGGCATAATTTCAATGCAAATCTTCTTAATTGTGGTATGAATATTCAGATTAGAAAGATTGAAGACAAAAGTTTATATCGACATAAAAATAATAATACTTCAAGCATACTAACAAAGCAATTATGTCTTCTCAAAATAACATGGCCAAAGAAAGTTATCCCTAGAAAATCATATAGTCTGGCTATGCTCTATCTTCACCACACTAAGTATTTAAATCATGCACAACCCCGATGACAAGCCAAGCAATTGTTTCATACTCTAACTTTTTCAAAACTTTTTCAATCTTCACGCAATACATGAGCGTGAGCCATGGATATAGCACTATAGGTGGAATAGAATGGTGGTTGTGGAGAAGACAAAAACGAGAAGATAGTATCACATCAACTAGGCATATCAACGGGCTATGGAGATTCCCATCAATAGATATCAATGTGAGTGAGTAGGGATTGCCATGCAACAGATGCACTAGAGCTATAAGTATATGAAAGCTCAAAAAGAAACTAAGTCGGTGTGCATCCAACTTGCTTGCTCATGAAGACCTAGGGCAATTTGAGGAAGCCCATCATTGGAATATACAAGCCAAGTTCTATAATGTAAAATTCCCACTAGTATATGAAAGTGATAACATGAGAGACTCTCTACTATGAAAATCATGGTGCTATTTTGAAGCACAAGTGTGGTATGAGGATAGTAAACATTGTCCCTTCTCTCTTTTTCTCTCATTTTTTTTATTTTTTTAAGTTGGGACTTTTCTCTTTTTTTATGGCCTCTTTTTATTTGGGCTTCTTTGGCCTCTTTTTTTATTATTTTTCGTCCGGAGTCTCATCCCGACTTATGGGGGAATCATAGTCTCCATCATCCTTTCCTCACTAGGACAATGCTCTAATAATGATGATCATCACACTTTTATTTTTCTTACAACTCAACAATTACAACTCGATACTTAGAACAAAATATGACACTATGTGAATGCATCCGGCGGTGTACCGGGATATGCAATATGACAATGATGGAGTGTGTCATGATAAACTAGATGGTGGAAAGTTGCATGGCAATATATCTCGGAATGGCTATGGAAATGCCATGATAGGTAGGTATGGTGTCTATTTTGAGGAAGGTATATGGTAGGTGTATGATACTGGCGAAAAGTGCGCGGTATTAGAGAGGCTAGCAAAGGTGGAAGGGTGAGAGTGCGTATAATCCATGGACTCAACATTAGTCATAAAGAACTCATATACTTATTGCAAAAATTTAGAAGTTATCAAAGCAAAGTATTACACACATGCTCCTAGGGGGGTAGATTGGTAGGAAAAGACCATCGCTCGTCCCCGACCGCCACTCATAAGGAAGACAATCAATAAATAAATCATGCTCCGACTTCATCACATAAGGTTCACCATACGTGCATGCTACGGGAATCACAAACTTTAACACAAGTATTCTTTAAATTCACAACTACTCAACTAACATGACTTTAATATTATCACCTCCATATCTCAAAACAATTATCAAGCTTCAATCTTTTCTTAGTATTCAACACACTCAAAAGAAAGTTCCACAAATCTTGAATACCAAGCATATTATTATGAAGCAAATTACCATGCTATTAAGAGACTCTCAAAATAATTTAAGTGAAGTATGAGAGATCAATAGTTTCTTTAAAACAAATCCACCACCATGCTCTAAAAGATCTAAGTGAAGCCCATAGAGCAAAATTATAACGCTCAAAAGATATAAGTGAAGCACATAGAGCAAAACTACTTAGCTCAAAAGATATAAGTGAAGCACATAGAGTATTCTATCAAATTTTAATTCATGTATGTATCTCTCAAAAGGTGTGTACAGCAAGTATGATTGTGGTATACTAAGATACAAAGACACAAATAATACAAGACGCTCCAAGCAAAACACATATCATGTTGGTGAATATAAATATAGCTCCAAGTAAATTACCGATGGAAGTGGACGAAAGAGGGGATGCCTCCCGGGGCACCCCCAAGCTTTGAATTCTTGGTGTCCTTGGATTATCTTGGGGGTGCCATGGGAATCCCCAAGCTTAGGCTCTTGCCACTCCTTGTTCCATAATCCATCAAAAGAATTCACCCAAAACTTGAAAACTTCACAACACAAAACTCAAAATAGAAAACTCGTGAGCTCCGTTAGCGAAGGAAAACAAAAGACCACTTCAAGGTACTGTAATTAACTCATTATTTATTTATATTGGTGTTAAACCTACTTTATTCCAACTTCTCTATGGATTATAAACTATTTTACTACCCATAGATTCATCAAAATAAGCAAACAACACACGAAAAACAGAATCTGTCAACAACAGAACAGTCTGTAGTAATCTGTAGCTAGCTCAAGATATGGAACCCCAAAAATTCTAAAATAAATTTCTGGACATGAGTAATTTATCTATTAATCATCTGCAAAAATAATTAACTAAATAGCACTCTTGAAATAAAAATGACAGCAGTTCTCGTGAGCGTTAAAGTTTCTGTTTTTTACAGCAAGTTCAACAAGACTTTCCCCAAGTCTTCCCAACGGTTCTACTTGGCACAAACACTAATTAAACACAAAAAAACACAACCAAAACAGAGGCTAAATAATTTATTTATTACTAAGCAGGAGCAAAAAGTTAGTAATAAAAATAAAATTGGGTTGCCTCCCAACAAACGCTATCGTTAAACGCCCCTAGCTAGGCATAAAAGCGAGGATAGATCTAGGTATTGCCATCTTTGGTAGGCAATCCATAAGTGGCTCTCATGATAGTTTCATATGGCAATTTTATTTTCTTTCTTGGAAAGTGTTCCATGCCCTTTTTTAATGGAAATGGAAATCTAATATTCCCTTCCTTCATATCAATTATCGCACCAACCGTTCTAAGGAAAGGTCTACCAAGAATAATAGGGCAAGAAGGATTGCAATCTATATCAAGAACAATGAAATCTACGGACACATAATTCCTATTTGCAACAATAAGAACATCATTAATCCTTCCCATAGGTTTCTTAATAGTGGAATCCGCAAGATGCAAGTTTACAGAGCAATCATCAAAATCGCGGAAATCTAGTAAATCACACAAAGTCTTGGGAATAGTGGAGACACTAGCACCCAAATCACACAAAGCATAAAACTCATGATCTTTAATTTTAATTTTAATAGTTGGTTCCCACTCATCATAGAGTTTTCTAGGGATAGAAACTTTCAACTCAAGTTTTTCTTCATAAGATTGCATCAAGGCATCAACAATATGTTCGGTGAAGGCTTTATTTTGACTATAAGCATGTGGAGAATTTAGCACGGATTGCAACAAGGAAATACAATCAATTAAAGAACAACTTTCATAATTAAATTCCTTGAAATCCAATATAGTGGGTTTAGCAACATCTAGATTTTTATTTCTTTCAATCCCACTTTCATCAATTTCATCATTAAGATCTAAATACTCCGAATTTTTAGAACGCCTTCTCGGTAAAGGAAGATCATATTCAGTTTCATCAAGATTCATATTGCAAAACAAAGATTTAATAGGGGACACATCAATAACTTTTAGATCTTCATCTTGATTTTCATAGGAATTGGAGGAACACGCTTTAATAAAGGCATCTTTGGAAGCACACATCCTAGCAGTTCTTTCCTTGCACTCATCAATGGAAATTCTCATGGCTTTGAGAGACTCATTGATATCATGCTTAGGAGGAATAGATCTAAGCTTTAAAGAATCAATCTCAAGAGAAATTCTATCAATGTTTCTAGCCAAATCATCAACTTTAAGCAATTTCTCCTCAAGCAAAGCATTAAAATTCTTTTGTGAATTCATAAATTCTTTAATACTATTCTCAAATTCAGAGGGCATCTTATTATAATTTCCATAAGAGTTGTTGTAGGAATTCCCATAATTATTAGAAGGATTACTAGGATATGACCTAGGATTAAAATTCCCTCTATAAGCGTTGTTAACAAAATTATTCCTACCAACAAAATTCACATCCATAGATTCATTGTTATTCTCAATCAAAGTAGATAAAGGCATATCATTAGGATCAGAAGAAACACTCTTAGTAGCAAATAATTTCATAAGTTCATCCATCTTGCCACTCAACACATTAATTTCTTCTATCGCATGCACCTTTTTATTAGAAGATCTTTCAGTATGCCATTGAGAAGAATTAACCATAATATTATCTAGGAGTTTAGTAGCATCTCCTAAAGTGATTTCCATAAAAGTGCCTCCTGCGGCCGAATCTAAAAGATTTCTAGAAGCAAAATTCAATCCGGCATAAATTTTTTGTATAATCATCCACAAATTCAAACCATGAGTAGGGCAATTACATATCATTAATTTCATTCTCTCCCAAGCTTGTGCAACATGTTCATGATCAAGTTGTTTAAAGTTCATAATATCGTTTCTAAGAGAGATGATCTTAGCGGGAGGAAAATACTTAGAGATAAAAGCATCTTTGCACTTGTTCCATGAATCAATACTATTCTTAGGCAAAGACGAAAACCAAGCTTTAGCACGATCTCTAAGCAAAAAAGGAAATAGCTTCAATTTAACGACATCATTATTGACATCTTTTTTCTTTTGCATATCACATAAATCAACGAAGCTATTCATATGAGTAGCGGCATCTTCACTAGGAAGGTCGGCGAATTGATATTTCATAACAAGATTCAACAAAGCAGCATTAATTTCACAAGATTCAGCATCGGTAAGAGGAGCAATCAGAGTGCTAAGGAAATCATTATTATTGGTATTGTTGAAGTCAAATAGAGAGGGAGGATAGAGAGAGAGGGCGAATAAAACGGCAAGGGTGAATTGGGGGAGAGGAAAACGAGAGGCAAATGGCAAATAATGTAATGCGAGAGATAAGGATTGTGATGGGTACTTGGTATGTTGACTTTTTGTGTAGACTCCCCGGCAACGGCACCAGAAATCCTTATTGCTACGTCTTGAGCTTGCGTTGGTTTCCCCCGAAGAGGAAGGGATGATGCAGCAGAGTAGTGTATGTATTTCCCTCGGTTTTTGAGAACCAATGTATCAATCTAGTATGAGGCCACGCTCAAGTCCCTCGTACCTGCACAAAGCGATAGCTACTCGCAACCAACGCGATTAGGGGTTGTCAATCCCTTCACGGTCACTTACGAGAGTGAGATCTAATAGATATAATATTTTCGGTATTTTTGGTATAAAGATGCAAAGTAAAAAAAGTAAAGGCAAAGTAAAAAAGCAAAGCAAGGTTAAAGTGATGGAGATTGATATGATGAGAATAGAGCCGGGGGCCATAGGTTTCACTAGTGGTTTCTCTCAAGAGCATAAGTATTCTACGGTGGGTGAACAAATTACTGTTGAGCAATTGACAGAATTGAGCATAGTTATGAGAATATCTAGGCATGATCATGTATATAGGCATCACGTCTGTGACAAGTAGATTGAAACGATTCTGCATCTACTACCATTACTCCACTCATCGACCGCTATCCAGCATGCATCTAGAGTATTAAGTTAAAAACAGAGTAACGCCTTAAGCAAGATGACATGATGTAGAGAGATAAATTCATGCAATATGAAATAAATCCCATCTTGTTATCCTCGATGGCAATGATACAATACGTGCCTTGCTGCCCCTTCTGTCACTGGGAAAGGACACTGCAAGATCGAACCCAAAGCCAAGCACTTCTCCCATGGCAAGAACTACCAATCTAGTTGGCCAAACCAAACAGATAATTCGAAGAGACTTGCAAAGATAACCAATCGTACATAAAAGAATTCAAGAAGATTCAAATATTATTCATAGATAGACTTGATCGTAAACCCACAATTCACCGGTCTCAACAAACACACCGCAAAAAGAAGATTACATCGAGTAGATCTCCACAAGAGAGGGGGAGAACTTTGTATTGAGATTCAAAGAGAGAGAAGAAGCCATCTAGCTACTAACTCTGGACCCGATGGTCTGAGGTAAACTACTCACACTTCATCGGAGAGGCTATGATGATGTAGAAGCCCTCCGTGATGACGGCCCTCTTCCGGCAAAGCTCTAGAACAGGCCCCAAGATGGGATCTCGTGGATACATAAAGTTGTGGCGGTGGAATTAGGTTTTTGGCTCATGTTCTGATCGTTTGGGGGTACGTGTGTATATATAGGAGGAAGAAGTACGCCGGAGGAGCACCGAGGGGCCCACGAGGTAGGGGGCGTGCCCTAGGGGGGCGCCCCCCACCCTCGTGACCTCCTCTTTTGTTCCTTGGAGCAGGGTCCAAGTCTCCTGGATCACGTTCGGTGAGAAAATCACGTTCCCGAAGATTTTATTCCGTTTGGACTCCATTTGATATTCTGTTTCTTTGAAACACTGGAATAGGCAGAAACAACAATTCTGGGCTGGGCCTCCGGTTAATATATTAGTCCCAAAAATAATATAAAAGTGGAAAATAAAGCCCAATATAGTCCAAAACAGTAGATAATATAGCATGGAGCAATCAAAAATCATAGATACATTGGAGACGTATCAGGGGTCCCCAGGCATTTGGGCTATGTGACATGGGCCGGACTGGTGGGCCGTGAAGATACAAGATAGAAAGCTTCCCCCCGTGTCTAGATGGGACTATCATTGGCGTGGAAGACAAGCTTGGCGTTCAGATATGAAGATTCCTTTCTCTGTAAACCGACTCTGTACAAACCCTAACCCCCTCCGATATCTATATAAACCAGAGGGTTTAGTCCGTAGAGGCAGTCATAATCATACATGCTAGACATCTAGGGTTTAGCCATTATGATCTCATGGTAGATCAACTCTTGTGACCCCTATATTCATCAAATTCAATCAAGCAGGACGTAGGGTTTTACCTCCATCAAGAAGGACCAAACCTGGGTAAACATCGTGTCCCCTGCCTCCTATTACCTTCGATCCTTATACGCACAGTTTGGGACCCCCTACCCGAGATCTGCCAGTTTTGCCACCGACATTGGTGCTTTCAGAGAGAGTTCCTTTGTGTCGTCGACAAAGGATTCGATGGCTCGTTCGATCATCCACAATGATGCTGTTTCGGGGGAGATTTTTTCCCCGGGCCAAATTTTCGTGTTCGGTGGCTTCGCGCTGCGAGACAACTCAATTGGTCACCTCGAGCAGATCGACAGCTACGCCCCTAGTCATCAGATCAGTTTTAGGAACCTAAACTATGTTGCCGATATCCGAGGAGATTTGATCCTCGAAGGGTTCGTGACCCCGATTACCCCTGTGGCCTCAGATCCAGAGCAGGCCGCCAGGTCCGAAGACGGGAGTCTAGAGCCCGCCGGACTCTCTGCACTTATGGAGCTTGCAACCAGAGAAGCGCCGGACACTCCACCGGGCTCTAAGTCCGAACTCTCGAGGTCTGTGCCAAGCGGGCGTTGATAGGAGGCTCCAACTCTGGACTGCCCCACAGACTCTCGTTCCTTTGTCCAACCCCCACCTTTAAACGAGGCTCTGGACTTAATGCGATCGCTCGCCATTATGGAAGGATCACTTCCGAGTTATGACCAGCCCAAACTAGGGGCTAAGAGCGGGGAATTTTACGTCCCAGCCACCACCCACTTCATAGCCACTGTCGAAGATCTTACCGACATGCTGGACTATGCCTCCGAGGACATCGACGGTATGGACAACGATGCCGGAGACGAACAAGGTCAAAACCCTCCGTTTGATGGACGACCACCTCCACATATGACGTGTACATGGTGGACACACCCAAAGAGGATGGTGAAGACGGCAAGGAGGACCCAGTTTAGGATAAACCTGTCGAAGCCCCTCCAAAGCATTGACGTCAGCGGCGCCACTCAAAATCGCGTCGCGACAAAGATGGTAATACCGACACTGAAGACAATAATACTCCGGAGAATGCCGAAGACCCTGAAGCCCCTGTGGAGCCAACATCCGAACATGATGATTGGGAGGATGGGCAAGTAAACCCAGACGATCTGGTTGGGAACGAGGACTCGAAGGACAGCAACTACCTACCGATCTCCGAAGAGGATATGAGCCTCGGCGACGAAGATTTTATCTTGCCAGAGGAACCCCTTGAACAGGAGCGCTTTAAGCGCCAGCTAATCGCCATTGCAAGAAGCCTGAAAAAGAAGCAGTAACAGTTTCAGGCTGATTAGGATTTGCTCAATGACAGATGGACTAACGTCCTGGCAGCCGAGGAATATGGCCTCGTACGCCCAACAAAGAGCTAGCCGAAACATAAGTCGTTACCCCAATTCGACGATGAGGCCATCGAGCCCATACCACCAACGCGTGGCGCTACTGACAGACCTGACCGACCACCACGTGGTCGGGACAGAGTGGCAACGCAAGCTGAAAACCAGTCTGTACCACCTCACCGTAAACGTAGGGGAACAGCAGCTCCGGGATAAACCTACGATCTACAATAGGACCTGAACAATAGAGCCGGTCAGACCAGATCAATCTATGGATCACGGGGCCGTGCTCCAGCACAGGAAAACGACCATCAGGCCTGGCGCGATAAGCATAACCTCACCCGGGCCAAAAACCGCATTCGGATTTCATCCGAACTACGTCGCGACGCGGCCCGATATAGAGGCGCCGCACACCCCTTATGCTTCACCGATGAGGTAATGGAACACTAGTTCCTAGAAGGGTTTAAACCAGTGAACATCGAATCATATGACGGTACAACAGATCCCGCGGTATGGATTGAAGATTTTCTTCTCCACATTCACATGGCCCACGGTGACATACATGCCATCAAATACCTCCCCCTAAAACTTAAGGGACCAGCTCGGCACTGGCTAAATAGCCTCCTAGAGAATTCTATTGGCAGTTGGGAAGATTTGGTAGATGCCTTTAGAGACAACTTCCAACGTACCTATGTACGGCCCCCGGACGCCGATGACCTTAGTCACATAGTCCAGCAACCCAGAGAGTCAGCCCGAAAACTCTGGACAAGGTTCTTAATTAAAAAGAACCAAATCGTCGACTGTCCGCACGCCGAAGCCCTAGCGAACTTTAAACACAACATCCGTGACGAATGGCTCGCCCGACACCTCGGCCAAGAGAAGCCAAAGTCCATGGCAGCTCTTACAGCACTCATGACCCGCTTTTGCGTGGGAGAGGATAGTTGGTTAGCCCGTAGCAACAACGGTACCAGCGACCCTGGTACTTCTAAAACCAGAAACGACAGTGGCAGGACCCGACGCAACAAACACAAGCGTCGAAGTAACAATGATAATACCGAAGACACGATGGTCAATGCCGGATTCAGTGGCTCCAAATCCGGTCAATGGAAGAAGACATTTAAAAGAAATAAAGATAGTTCATCTAGCCTGGACCGAATAGTTGATCGACCTTGCCAAATTCATGGCACCCCCGACAAGCCTGCCAACCATACCAACAGAAGCTGTTGGGTCTTTAAACAAGCCGGTAAGCTAAACACCGGACATAAGTAGAAGGGGTCACCCAGTGAGGACGACGATGATGAGCCTCACCCACCGAACACCGGCGGACAGAAGAAATTTCCCCCCGAGGTCAAAACGGTGAATATGATATACGCTACTCGCATCCCCAAGCGGGAGCGCAAGCGTGCTCTAAGGGACGTATATGCAATAGAGCCAGTCGCCCCAAAATTCAATCCATAGTCAGCCTGTCCGATCACTTTCGAACGCAGAGACCATCCGACTAGTATCCATCACGGAGGCTCGGCCGCATTGGTCCTCAACCCAATTATCGATGGATTCCACCTTACGCGAGTCCTCATGGACAGTAGTAGCAGTCTTAACTTGCTCTATCAAGACACGGTCCGTAAAATGGGTATTGATTCGTCAAGAATTAAACCCACCAAAACTACCTTAAAATGAGTAATACCTGGAGTAGAAGCCCGTTGCACGGGCTCAATCACATTGGAAGTCATCTTCGGCTCGCCAGACAACTTCCGAAGCGAATACTTGATCTTTGACATCGTCCCCTTCTGCAGTGGCTATCATGCACTGCTCGGACGAACCGTGTTTTCTCGCTTCAATGCGATCCCGCACTATGCCTACCTCAAACTCAAGATGCCCGGACCCCGCGGTGTCATAACAATCAATGGAAACATGGAGCGCTCCCTCCATACCGAGGAGCACACCGCGGCCCTTGGAGCGGAAGTCCAGAATGGCCTTATCAAGCCAAATACTACATCAGCAGTCAAGCCCCCGGACACTGTTAAACGCCTCCGGACTACCCTATAGAGCGACGATCAAGTCCGTCAGGAGCTCGATTAGCATTTCGGCCTTCGTCTCAGCCCCAACCGCATCACGGCATATGTACCACGCGTACATAACCACGCACTGAAGACACCATGGGCAAAGACAGAGGCATATTAAATAAAATCCACAATACGGCTCGACCCTATGTGGACCCCCATATCATTTATTTTCTATTTTCCTTATTTTTTCTCTTTTAGGTTCCTTAAACCCACATCAACTTTTGACGGTACCAAGGGCACTGTTTCTAGTCCCTTTATGAAAAATCGATCGTTGATCCCCTTGAAGGATCACACACCAAGGAGCAACGCGGCGCAAACATGTGGCAGAGTATCTAAAGGATCTTTAAAGATCGCCTCTTCCTCTTTAGGACCTGTACACAGCTTTCCCTGGTATCCGGCATGTAAAATAGCCTCAGTGCTTGTCACATCATTTGTAAAAATACGTTTTGACGTATCAATCAGACTATAATGGAAACAGTCTTTCGCCCAACGTATTCGGTACTGGCTTATTTCTTAATCTGTATTCCTTATATTTTTCTCGTATGATTGCCATGTACACCTTGGTACGACCTAAATCGCTAGGGGCTCCATTCGGCACGTACATGTCTTAACAATAAAATAAGTTTGAAACACTTTTACAGTGCATATTCGGCGTCATGAATATAGCCTTATATGCATCTGCTTCGAATCATGTCTTTGGTCAATAGTTGGGTTGCCCGGCTCCTGTGGTTATTGCCTTACGTTCCGCTTGTTCGGCTAAGGTAGTAAAGGGAGAACTACTGCGATTGTGTTTCCGGCTCATCCAGATAAACACCTTTGTAGAGAAAGCCAAAAACTGACTGTCATGGTGCGGCAAGAGATGGTCAGCTATTTGGCGACTAACTACAAATCTCTTGCGATTTTGCCCGCATTATGCGAAGGACCTGTCTATGCCCGGTCAGGCGTCTACAGCACCCAAGTTCGGATAATCGAGCAACACCAGGGGCTGCGCCTACAACCTCATTGTCAAACTCCTATGGCTAAATGAGAGCGATAAAGCCACATAGTCTGATTGCCTGGTTCGCCGCACTGACACCTCCTTCGAGGACCATGCTGGTTGGGTCAAGTGTGTCTAGGTGCCATTCTGAACACCCCCGTACTACCTACATGGGAGCTGAAGCCGACGACTGGCCAACTCTCAGATACTATAAACGGTCGCACAGGAGGAAAGGATTTCAAAGTAAAACAAGCAACACATTATACATAAGCCTTGTTTTATAATACAAATTACAAGCATTACAGGTACATTCATTCAAAAATAGTGTCCTTCAAACACTGGCCCTCTACAATGCGGGAACCCTCCAAGACTTCATCGAAATACCGCTCCGGCGTGCGGTGCTCTTTGCCCGCGGGCGGTCCCTCGGTTGCCAGCTTGACGGCGTTCATCTTCGCCCACTGCACCTTGACCTGGGCGAAGGCCATCCGGGCACCTTCGATACAGGCCGACCGCTTTATGGCATCAAGCTAGGGGCAGGCGCTGACGAGCCGCTTCACGAGCCCGAAGTAACTGCCGGGTATGGGTTCGGCTGGCCAAAGTCGGACTATAACATCCTTCATGGCCAGTTCGGCTACCCTATGCAGCTCGATCAGCTGCTTTAGCTTATCGCTGAAGGGCACCGGATGCTCTGGTGCAAGGTACCGCGACCAGAACAACTTCTTCGTGGAACTCCCATCTTCGGCTCGGAAGAACTCCACAGCATCGGCAATACTCCGGGGTAGATCCACAAACGCCCCTGGAGAACTCCAAACGCGGGTCAAAAATATGTACCTCCTCCTTACAAATTTGCTTTGCATGTTAAAGGCCTTACCCGCCGTGATCTGCTTTGCTTGTTGGATCTCCCGGCAGGCGCCTTGGGCTTCAACCCGGGCTGCCTTCACGCTTTGGAGGGCCTCAGCAAGTTTGGAATATCGATCCGAAACCTTGTGCTCTACGGACTCACATTTGCTTATGGCATCCTTGAGCTCTTGCTGGACTTCCTCCACTCGTGACTCATGCTTTCGGCGGGCGGCTCGTTCCTCCTCCAACACCTTCTTGGCCTCAGCCAGGGCATTCTTGAGGGTCTTGACTGTGAGCATAATTATAAAGCTCAGCAAGATAACACAACAACAAGTAAATATCATGTCAGATGCGAATAGTTACCGCATACCTTGCTTCTCCTCCAACCGTTTGTTGGTGCGGATAAGCTCTTCATCGGCCCGCTCCAGCCTCCGCTTTAGTTCAGATACTTCGGCGGTATGAGCGGCTGCCGCTAACTTTGATGCCTATTTGTTCAAATAGACATGTATGATCATCTCCTGCGAAATATTCGATCGTTTGTTCGGCCTCTCTTCATGAATGCCGAGCAGAGTCTTAGGGGCTACTAACTATACACATGCATCCTTTTATATAGATAAAAAGTACTACATCCCATACCTCAAAGCCTGTTAAAAGGCTGGTGTAGGCTTTGTTCAATCTGCTTTTAGCGGACCGAACCTTTTCAACCACCATACCCATAAGGGTATAATGTTCCTCAACAATGGAGGCACTCTGAAGCGCTTCCACCAGAGTGTCTGGCGCCTCCGGATTGACAGAGGTCGTCGGCGGAATCGACACACCCCCTTCTTTCAAAGGAGGCTGCTCGCTTGATTCTGGAGCCGTGTCGGTCTCCGGAATGATATTCGGTTGGGGGCCGAATTGGGCACGGCCCCCGTCACCAGTTTCCATGGGGGTCGGTTCCCCCATGTTTTCGGCGGCAGAGGTATTACCCTCTGGCGCCACCTTGACGGCTTCCCGCACCTCTCCATGGCCTGGAGGGGTCCTTCGGGACAACACTTCAGTGTTGTCCGTAGCAGTGGGTGGGGACGCCGACGGAGGTGACTCGCTCTCCATCATGTGTGAGCCTAGCGAATTCCCAGAAGACGATGATTGTCAGGGGAGATCACGGGCCGGACTACAATACGTGATTCTGTGTGTTAGGATCACAAGGCATAAAGCCGAATACATGCATTATCCTTAAATACTTATGATTCGGCTGAAGGCTTCGGCCTGGGGTTCCATTCGGGGATGGCTTCAGCGTCCGATTCCGAATCGTTTGAAAGGGAGAGTTTCTCCTTCTTGGACGCTTCCGCCTCTAGATCTATGGAAGCTCCCCTTTCCTTCTTTCCCCCTTAGGGGGAGAATTTTTCTCCTCTACTTCCTCCTCGTCTTCATCATAGGAGGAGAGAGCTCCGGTATCTTCGGACGATATGTCTGAAGTACCTTTGCGGTGAAGGCCACTTCGGACCTCCTTGCTCTTCTTCTTGGCCTTCTTTTCCGGCGCCTGGTATGGCGCCGGAACTAGCATCTTTGTCAGAAGAGGAATAGCTGGGTCTTCGGGCAAGGGAGCCGGACACTTGATCCGCTCTGCCTTCTTCGTCTAGCTCTGGGGGATAAGGGGAAGGTGTAAACCTACTCTTTGGATCCACAAATCAAAGATATGATTAGAAATCTGTCACATCCCTAGTTCTGGTATGGTACTAGGCTTGCTTTGTGCATCATGTTTAAATTTCAAATGAAATTGAAATGGGGATGCTTCAAACCCTAGCACCAAAGAAAATTCAAATAGGTTCAACTTTAAAATGGATTTTCAATGAACCCAAAATGCTATTCAAAAATGTCCATGCTCTTTGGATAATGTTGGGAACAACAACCAGAGGTGATGCACATTTTTGCTACACATTTTGGATTTTTGAATCAATGCATAAATATTTGATTCGGAGCTGTTTAAATTATATAAATATTTTAATGGCTCCAAAAATATTGGGAATTGGCGAGGGCCTCTGGAATATTATATCTAGATGCCACAAATATTTTCAGCATTTATGAAAGTGTTTTAACATTTCTTTTGGATATAAAACAAATGTCAGAAATAGAAAAAGAAAACAGGAAAAGGATTTACCTGACTTACCTGGCGCCCCACCACGGCCCAGTAGTGGCCCGACCAACTGGCCATTGCCAGTCGTTTCCGTCACCAGGAGGCAGTGGCGAAAGGGAGCACGGCGAGCGTGCATGCCCGCCAGGCAGCTGCTTGCTGCCTCCTCTCCCTCCTCGGCGCTGTCCACCCCCGAGAGCTCCACCGAGTCCCCCTGGTCTCTCTCCATTCTCCTCGAGCTCCTGCCCATCCTCTGTCTCACTCTTCCCCTCTGTCCCGAGCGCAACGAAGAGCACCGCCGTGTGCCACCACGACCACCGCCTTCCCCTAGCCTCTCCAACATGCCCACGAGGTCTGCCTCGTCGCCCTAGTCCTCTCCGCCGGGCCACGCGGCGCCGGATGCCTCGAAGCATCGTCCCCGACCCCTTCATCCTCCTCGGGTCACCGGAGATCCGCCTCGCCGCCCCGCTCACTCCGACGCTCCTCCGGCCTCACCGACCTGCTCGTCCGACTCGCCATGAGCCACTGACCCGAACCCCCCTCCATTGCGCTCTGTTTGCATGTTGTAGCCGTCGCTCCGCCGGAGACCGAACCACGATGCCGCCCGAGCTTCTCGCCGCCGTGGCCACAACTGTCATAGCTCCCAACCGAGCACACCCACGTGCTCACCGCGCCGCGTAGGTGCCGTAGGAGCTAAGCACGCCACTCCACGGCCACCGCAGCCCTGTTCCCGAGTGTGCCCGAACTCCGGCATCGCTCTGCTCGTCAGTGCCGTCGACTCCGGCCACCCCAGCCCCTCTCGTGTGCTTCCCGAGATGCGGCGCACGCCCAGCTCCACGCAGAACCCCTCTGGCGTCCTTTTGGTCGCCTGAGGGTGAAACCCGAGCCTCCGCCGTGCGTGCTGTCATCGGCGACGAGCCACCGGTGTGTTGGGCCTGTTGACCAGGGGTTTGACCTCCCTTGGGCCATTGACATGTGGGGCCAGCCCCATCTAATTACCTAGTTTAGGGTTAACTAAAATAGGATTAGCCCTGTGACACTAACACGCAGGCCCCACCATCCAGGTTTGACCTGGACCGAGCCGTTGACCATGAAATGCTTGATCTCCAAGATAACCTTACTTATCGACGTCATAACATCAAGTTTCTCAAGGTTCAATGGTCTCATCATTCCGAGAGAGGAGCTACTTGGGAGCGAGAAGATCGTCTTCGACTTGAGTACCCCGCTTTCTTTCCGCCAACTCCTGAATCTCGGGACAAGATTTTTCCGAGTGGGGGCAAGTTGTCACATCCCTAGTTCTGGTATGGTCCTAGGCTTGCTTTGTGCATCATGTTTAAATTTCTAATGAAATTAAAATGGGGATGTTTCAAACCCTAGCACCAAAGCAAATTCAAATAGGTTCAACTTTAAAATGGATTTTCAATGAACCCAAAATGCTATTAAAAAATGTTCATGCTCTTTGGATAATGTTGGGAACAACAACCAGAGGTGGTGCACATTTTTGCTACACATTTTGGATTTTTGAATCAATGCATAAATATTTGATTTGGAGCTGTTTAAATTATATAAATATTTTAATGGCTCCAAAAATATTGGGAATTGGTGAGGGCCTCTGGAATATTATATCTAGATGCCACAAATATTTTCATCATTTATGAAAGTGTTTTAACATTTCTTTTGGATACAAAACAAATGTTAGAAATAGAAAAAGAAAACAGGAAAAGGATTTACCTGACTTACCTAGCGCCCCACCATGGCCCAGCAGTGGCCCGGCCAACTGGCCGTTGCCAGTTGTCTCCCTCGCCAGGAGGCAGTGGCGAAAGGGAGCACGGCGAGCGTGCATGCCCGCCAGGCAGCTGCTTGCTGCCTCCTCTCCCTCCTCGGCGCTGTCCACCCCCGAGAGCTCCACCGAGCCCCCCTGGTCTCTCTTCATTCTCCCCGAGCTCCTGCCCATCCTCTGTCTCACTCTTCCCCTCTGTCCCGAGCGCAACGGAGAGTACCGCCGTGCGCCACCACGACCACCGCCTGCCCCTCGCCTCTCCGACATGCCCACGACGTCCGCCTCGTCGCCCTAGTCCTCTCCGCCGGGCCACGCGGCGCCGGACGCCTCGAAGCATCGTCCCCGACCCCTTCATCCTCCTCGGGTTGCCGGAGATCCACCTCGCCGCCCCGCTCGCTCCGACGCTCCTCCGGCCTCACCGACCTGCTCGTCCGACTCGCCGTGAGCCACTGACCCGAACCCCCCTCCTTTGCACTCTGTTTGCACGTTGTAGCCGTCGCTCCGCCGGAGACCGAACCACACCGCCACCCGAGCTTCTCGCCGCCGTGGCCACAGCTGTCGTAGCTCCCAACCGAGCACACCCACGTGCTCACCACGCCGCGTAGGTGCCATAGGAGCCAAGCACGCCACTCCACGGCCACCGCAGCCCCGTTCCGAGTGCGCCCGAACTCCGGCGACGCTCCGCTCGTGAGTGCCGTCGACTCCGGCCACCCCAGCCCCTCTCGTGTGCTTCCCTGGATGCGGCGCACGCCCAGCTCCACGCAGAACCCCTCTGCCGTCCTTTTGGTCGCCTGAGGGTGAAACTCGAGCCTTCGTCGTGCGTGCTGTCGCCGGTGACGAGCCGCCGGTGTGTTGGGCCTGTTGACCAGGGATTTCACCTCCCCTGGGCCATTGACATGTGGGGCCAGCCCCATCTAATTACCTAGTTTAGGGTTAACTAAAATAGGATTAGCCCTGTGACACTAACACGGAGGCCCCACCGTCCAGGTTTGACCTGGACCGAGCCGTTGACCTGCTGACGCCTTTGTGATGTCACACTGACGCAGTAATTGATTTCTGGATTTTAAATAATTCAGAGAATTCCAGAAAATAGTTAAAACTTCTAAAATTCATAGTAATTCAACCGTAACTCCAAATCAAATAAATTATATATGAAAAATTATCAGAAAAATGCAAGGAATCCATTTATGCCAGTTTCATGCATGAAAAACCAACTTATACTTGCTGTATAAGTGAAAATGTAATAATGGCATGTTATATACTTAAATTGGGGTTTGCATATGAACCCTTGGTTCATATGGACTTCAACCAAATTGATGCTAGATGCATTAGGGCAAATCATAGCATCTTTGAAATGTCATTTTCATGCATCATATTGTTGCATATGGATGTTTATTGATTGCCGGCACCGTCCCCTCTCGATAGGTTCTACTCCGGAAGGTGTCCCGAGTACCTGTCTGAGGAGCAGTGCTTCTTCGTGGATCTATCAGGCAAGCAAACCCCCTTGAGCATCTCGATAAATCCCACTCTCTCGCTCCTGCTCCTTTTACTGCATTAGGACAACAACGATTCAAACTGCTACTTTCTGCTGCGGTAGCTGAACCCATTCCTTTGCATGACCTGTCATTTCCATAGTAAATAGCTGAAACCCACTAGCATGAGTAGGAGTTGCTTGAGCCTTGATGTGCCTACTCATCCATGCTTGTTTTCTTTATGCCAGCTATGCTTAGAATTGTGTCAGGTCTGATTCATCGGTAATGAATCAGAGTGGTGAACATGTCCTACCGGTAAAGGCTACGTGTGTGAACACGTTTTGGTAAAGGTAGCGATGAGAGGCCATGTAGGAGTACATGGTGGGTTGTCTCATTGGAACCGTCCTTAAGCACTGAGTTCTGTGTATGTTATCCAAGTCCAGTTACTACCACACATTGGGTTCCGGTTATCCGGCCCCTCTCGGCTTATTAATCCGCTTGATCTCTGTCCAGGAGTTGCAACTAGTTTCTGGCGTTTGTAGGTAGTGCTACTTGTCTACCAGGTGGTGTCCGACGGGACGGGCTTGGGACAGACTAGGCACCGTGGCATGGTGTACCAAGTGGCACCCGGATGGTGGGCTTGGGAACCCTGGACACATCGTTTGGGGCCGTGAGCGACACCCCGGCCGGATCTCCTTGCGGATGGAACCCGAATAGGCGATAAACCTGGATGAGAGACTCGTGTGGTTAGTCAGGTCGTGGTCGACACCCTCGCCCGGCTTCCGCTTGAAGGTTGCCGAGGTACATGACGTGTACAGGGCTATAAGTGGCGAGAGCGTGTGTGAAGAATTACACCCCTGCAGGGTCAATATTATCTATTCGAATAGCCGTTTTCCTCGGATATGGAAACTTGGAGGACTTATGTAGTACATAGACAACTTGAAGTGGATACTCTAAAATCTACAAGATAAGCGTGAGTGCTATGGATGGCCTTCTCGTAGTAGACGGGAACGGATCCATAGTGGAGTATTGATATGGTGAATATGTGGACTCGTGTGCGTCTTCTCACCTCAAAGAAGTTTCTGATACTCGTAGTATAGATTAGCCATTGAGTCAAAGCTGGCTTGCTGCTGTTAAACACCACCACCCCCTTTGTTGATAATGTTGCATATGTAGATAGTTCTGATGTAAGAATTGCTGAGTACCTTTGTACTCACGTTTGCTTATTTATGTTTTGCAGTTAGTTACGCTAGTGACTTCGATGAGTAGCTTGTATCCCAGCTACGATCTTGTACCCTTGGGAGGGTCGTGTTTAGTCAGGCTTCTTAGTCTTTGCCTTTTGTAGTTGTCTGTACTCAGACATGTAATGCTTCCGTTGCTTGTATGGTCTGAATGATGGGTCATGAGACCCCTGTTTGTATTGATACTATGTGGCTCTTCTGGGCCTTTATCTATATGAGTTTGAGTTATGTTGTGATGCCATGTTGTACCGCACATACCTACATGTCATGCGTACGTGTAACGTGTATTGCTATGTGTGGGATCCGACAACCTAGTTGTTTACCTCTGGTAGCCTCTCTTATGGGGAAATGTAGGCTTGTGCTTCCAGGAGCCATAGTAGTCCGCTACAGCCTGGTTCACCGGAGTCCTGCTAGCCCAGCACTACTGCTCCGGAACACTTGACTGACCGGCATGTGAATCACTTCATTCCTGTGTCTATCCCTTTGGGAAATGTCACGCGGTGACATCTGGAGTCCTGCCTAGCCTGCTACAGCCCGGGTTCCCGGAGTCCTGTTAGCCCAGTGCTACAGCCCGGATTCATACGCTGTTGACCGACATGCTCGTGGTTGATTCATGTATGCCTGTCCCTGTAAGTTAGTGCCACTTTGGGTTCACGACTAGTCATGTCGGCCTGGGTTCTTTGTCATATGGATGCTAGCGACACTATCATATACGTGAGCCAAAAGGCGCAAATGGTCCCGGGCCAGGTAAGGTGGCACCCGTGGGAATACCGTGCGTGAGGCCGCAAAGTGATATGAAGTGTTACATGCTAGATCGGTGTGACTTAGGATCGGGGTCCCGACAAAATCAGAAGAACTTACTGGAGTGGCTGGATGAGCGTAGTCGTGGCCGAGGTCTTCGGTCGTTGGCGGCCATGTCTTTTGGGTCTTAAAGAGCAGCTTCCATATATCTTTGTGCTCCATGCCGAAGAACCGCTGCAAGGTCTGGGGACTTGCCGGATCAAACTCCCACATATGGAGAGTCCGGCGCTGGCAAGGGAGAATTCGGTGAAACAACATCACCTGGAGTATGCTGGCAAGGCTGGTGTTCTTCTCCACCATGCTCTTAATGTGCTTTTGCAGCATCATCACCCCGTCGAATGACGCCCAATCTAGGTCCTTCTTGAGCCATGATGTGAGCCGCATTGTCGGACCGGTTTTGAACTCAGGAGTGGCGGCCCATGTGGCGTCACGAGGTTCGTAACATAGAACCACTCCTGTTGCCACCCCTTCACGGTTTCTATGAAGGTCCCCTTGGGCCAAGGGATGTTAGGGAGCTTGCTCACCATGGCACCGCCGCACTCCGCGTGCTGACCCTCGACCACCTTCAGCTTCACGTTGAAGACGTTGAGCCATAGGCCGAAGTGGGGGGATGCGGAGGAATGCCTCGCACACGACAATGAACGCCGAGATGTTGAGGAATGAATTTGGGGCTAGATCATGGAAATCTAGCCCGTAATAGTACATGAGTCTGCAGATGAAAGGGTGGAGAGGCAACCCTAGCCCGCGAAGGAAGTGAGGGATGGATACTACCCTCTCATTGGGCTCTGGTGTGGGAATGATCTGCTTTTTGGCAGAAAGCCAATGGGCGATTTCCTTGGCTAAATACCCCGCTTTCCGGAGATCTTTGGTGTGCTCCTCTGTGACGGAGGAGGCCATCCACTTGCCCTGCGCTCCAGATCCGGACATGGTTGGAGCGTTTGCTGGGGACGGAAAGGGTTGGAGCTTGGGCACTAGAGCTCCAGAGCATATGGGCCGAGGAGGAAGAAGGCGTGGGGTAAAAAGGTGGATCCTTGTCTCCTTATAAAGGCAGTGAATATCAAGCGCCCCCCACGAGCCTTAAAACTCGCCTACTCCCTAGGAGTCGTGCAAGTGGCACGGTTGGATTACCCAAATCCGTATTGATGAGAATCCCGCAATAAGGGGACATGATCTCTGCTTTGACAAGACGTGTCAATGAATACTGCATCATGAAACGCGAAACGGGAGGCTGGAAAATGGTTTGAAATAATAATAAGGCCGGAACACAATACGTCACCGAAAAAGTTGTCAGAAGACATAACCTATTTTTGAGTGTTTTGCCCTCGTGGCCCAGGGTTGTAACTAATGTACAGAGCCGGATATAGTTCTTTTGATCAACTACTTTGGAGTATTTGGAGGAGGAACCTGCCTTGCAGTGCCGAAGACAATCTGCACGCCGGACACATCATCACTGAAGCAAGCTGGTTCAGGGGCTACTAAGGGAGTCCTGGATTAGGGGTTCCCCAGGCGTCCGGGCTATGTGACATGGGCCGGACTGGTGGGCCCTAAAGATACAAGATAGAAGGCTTCCCCCCATGTCCAAATGGGACTCTCCTTGGCATGGAAGGCAAGCTTGCCGTTTGGATATAAAGATTCCTTTCTGTGTAAATCGACTCTGTACAAACCCTAGCCCCCTCCAGTATCTATATAAACAGGAGGGTTTAGTCCGTAGAGGCAGTCATAATCATACAGGCTAGACATCTAGGGTTTAGCCATTACAATCTCATGGTAGATCAACTCTTGTAACCCCTATACTCATCAAAGTCAATCAGGCAGGACATAGGGTTTTACCTCCACCAAGAGGGACCGAACCTGGGTAAACGTCGTGTCCCTACCTCCTGTTACCTTTGATCCTTAGACGCACAGTTAGGGACCCCCTACCCGAGATCTGCCGGTTTTGACACCGACAGCCACCAGCCAGCCACAAGGGTGGAGGGCGTGCCCCACTATAACATCCCAAATTTTCAATTTGGAATGTTATACATTAGGTCATCACTGCATATCATATTTTATTTGCTTTTGGCCTGATCCAGAAATTCTACGCAACTCAAGGACGCACGAAGAGAGTTGGGGATTTCGTTATTTTCGTATTTGGGTTTCTCTCAAATTTTAAAAATAGGATCATTGATTTTATTTATTTTATTTCAATTATTTCTATAATAAAAACATGAGAGGGGGAATAAAATGACTTTCCCAAAATAAAGAAATATTGAAGGTTTAATGAAAAAAATCAAGTAAGATTTTATTTCGGAGTTTTCTCGCTATTTTATTTGAATTTAGGAAAAATTGCATGTTTTTCAAAACTCCATTTTAGGGCCAAGAAAATGTTCATCTTGTTCTAAATATTTTATTTAGACGGTGAAAATTTGTTTTGGCATTTTTAGATTTTTATTTTATTTTCTAGAATTTTTCTTAGTTTCGGCGGAATTGTTTAAAAAATAAAGCTCCCGCACGCCCGACTGGGCCGAAGCCCAGCCGAGCCAGGACGGCCCGCCCGCGCCACCGTCTCTCGCACCGGATCGGGACCGGAGAACCGATCGCCGCCGCCACCGAGTTCGGGAGGAGCATGCCTCTCGAGGCACCCCCTCCCCCAAGCCAGGACGCCTCCCTTCTTAAATAGCCGCCGCCGCCACCCCACCCCGCTGCCTCGCCTCGCCTTGCCCCCGCAGCCGCCGAACGCCGCTGCCTGCCTCGCCGCCGCCGACGCCGCCTTACCCCGCCACCGCCCGAAGCCCCGCCGGAGCCGCCGAAGCCCCGACGAGGTAGCCGCCCGCCGTCGCCCCGGTTTTCTAAGAAAAACCAAATCTTTTATTATTTTATTAGATCGGTTTCATCAGTTCTTTTATTTAGCGAGCGTTCGCTCGTTCGTTCGTTTTAACGAACACGTTCACCGTTTAGTTACAGTTAACGAACATTCGTTCGTTAAACTGTTCGTCGGTTTTTCTTTTTCTCGGATATTTCCATGATTATTTCTGATCGTGATTTCTGATCCGATTTTCGTTTTAGTTTATCTTTTCGCTTGTTTATCGGAATCAGACGATTCAGGTGCCTGGAGTTTCGTCTCGAAACCCTCTTTCCGTTTAACCAACTCAAACAAGTTTTTGCTTTTGTAAAATTTGTCTTAGATCCAGATTAGTAAACAAAGCTTGTTTCTTTCGCCGTTTGACTTTCGTTGCTTCATTCAATTCGATTCTTTTTGCAAACCGGAGTTCTTAAGTTGAACTTTCTGGTTAGATCTCTTATTTGAGTTTTACCCGTGCATTAGATGAGTACTTATTGTATGCTTGTTTGTTTGCGATAGAGTACCCGGAGTGCGCCGCTTGCTACTTTGAATCTCTAGGTTTCGCGGATCATCAGCAAGGCAAGTAACACTTTGATCATACCTCTTCACTACCTAGTTTTTATTGCATTAGATCAATCCTCAAACAATTGCATGATTAGGATCTGATTAATATGTGGGTTTTGGGAAGTAGATGAGGTAGTACCTATTACCTATTTTATTATCAAACCCTTGGAGTTACTTCTACGTTTGCTTGTTATGCCATGCTATGCTATTAGACGTGGATTGGGTGAGTGTATCCATGACAGATGTGAGATTGTTAAATTAATGGTTTATTTAAGGTGGCAACTTAAACACACATCTGGGTGGATTGAGGCAACTGGGTATTCCAGCGATTGCCTGTTTTTCTTTATGGACCGCCACCCAGGCTCAAAGGGATCATGAGATTTTTCATACTAGAAACTTCCGTGTGCAGCCACAAGCTACTATCGGCTCTAGCATAGTTGACTAAGTCGTGCGAACTCTTACAGTGGCAGACTAGCAGATGTAGGTTGGTACTGTCTACCCGATCGTAAGGTGCTAGCGCTTCTGAAAGACTATGTCTCAGTCACCCGTTTCTCAAACATCATGTAGTGCGAGAATCCCAACGGAGGAGATCGAGTCTTGTGGGGAAAAGTGCGCAAACCTCTACAGAGTGTATAAACTAATCATGGTTAGCCGTGTCCCCGGTTATGGACGTCTTGAGTATCTAGTACTTGGATTATCATGTGAATATCATCATGTTACTTTAATTAATATTGTTGGGTTTTAATGTTAATGCTTATTTGGGATTGAGAGGATGTCTATCTTGTCAATGTTCAACAACCACCGTGATAGTTAAATAAAAATTTATTCCTTTGCAGTAGGGAAAAATTGGCTTTATGCAAAAACTGTAACCATGGAGCTTTCCACCAGCCATATATTCAAGTAGTATAGCTTTATTCTTTCATTGCTCTCCATGTGTTACTTTGCCAGCATATTCCATGTGCTGACCTGTTTTCGGGCTGCAACATTCATGTTGCAGACTTTTCAGACGACGAGTAAGGTGCCTTTAGGTCATGGTTCTATACTCAGTGATGCCGTTGGAGTTGATGGACTCACTTATCTTCCAAGCCTTCCGCTATTATCGTTATTAGATGGCCTTAAGCCATATTTATTGTAATAAGTTCTCTTTTGAGTCATTCGATGTAATAAGTGTGTGATTGCAACTTTGTTATAAATCCTTCAAGTACTGTGCGTGTCAGCATTACTGATCCAGGGATGACACTAAAGCACAGAGATCATACTGTTTGAGGTCTGGTCGCTACAAGATGGTATCAGAGCACACACTGACTATAGGACACGACCACTAAGCTAAAGCCCTAGATCACTACTCTCTCTTCTCATTTCCGACTCCTCATCTTTTCTGATCTTTTTAGGATGGCAGATGCAAGGAACAAGTTCACACAACCGGATGAAGAGACACCCTTTGGTCATCACTTGAAGGAAGTCACTAGATACCTAAACATTGGAGTGCCAAGCTTCACCAGAACCTACAACGCCACTTTACCTGAAGAGGAGCGCTGGATGATTCAAGTTCAAGTTACAGGAAGGACTTTCATGCCCGTCACTGAGCCCATAGAGTTTTCCTTTGATGCACCAACCTGGAGTCTAGGAAAGAGCATGGAAGCCCACATCACTATGGGACGCATTAGAGAAGTCTACCACAAGGATCTCAAGGATACTATCTACCAGATTTATGGGCGCCGAGATGAGCAATGGGAGATGATCAGCACCAGGAAGGATAGATCAATTGCAACTTTCATCCAGGAGTTAAACCAGCACATTCGACGCCAGGAGAACCAGATGTGTGCATGCATGATAGACCTGAAGAAGGCCATGACCAAGATCACAGAGCTGGAAGAAGAACTCAAGTCCACGCGCGATGGATATGAGGAGGAAATAGCAACACTCGTGGAGAAGAACGAAGATCTGAAGAAGAAGCTAAAAGTATTCATGGGATTTCCCGCGACTGGAGGAGAAGACGAAGATTGCACTTGTCCAGAGAACTAAATCATCATCGACGACACCGACTCAGACCCAGACGATAGCGGTGATGACTATGTTGATGAAGCTGGAGCAGATATCATGGAGTCTTCATTGGAGCAGTTTTTCTAGTCGACCACCATAACAGTAGCAGTATTCCCCCATGTATCTAGTATAGCCCGAGCACTTTTGTAACGATAGATAGACCGTTGTATGCCTTGTTTGATTTGAATGAAGTGATTTTGTTTGCATTTGCCTCATGTGCATATGGGTAGTGTTTTCTCTCTAGACCTCATTCTATTCTATATTCTCATCTTTTCTAAACCCCCAGATGCCTCTGAGACGTGACAATGGATTTGCTTTCCCACCGGAGCTCACTCAGTTAATCCAGCAGTAGAATACCTTGATGCAGTTGCTGGTCCAGAATCAGAATCAAGGGAACAACAACAACCCACCACCGCCACCACCTGTTGAACACTTAACCCGTTTTCTTAGGCTGAATCCACCGGTGTTCTCCAGTAGCACCGAGCCTATAGTAGCAGATGATTGGCTTCGCAAGATTGGAAGGGAGTTAACCACTACATGATGTACTTATTCTGAGAAGGTGCGCTTTGACGCACATCAGTTGGATGAACCAGCAGCATCATGGTGGGAGAATTACACTGTCACCTACCCTATAGCCACGGTGAAATGAGACCAATTTCAGCAGGCTTTCCGTACAGCCCATGTTTCAGCAGGAGCTATGGCCATGAAGAAGCGTGAGTTTCGCAACTTGCACCAAGGAGGACGGACAGTTGGCCAGTATGTGGATGACTTTAGTAAGCTAGCATGTTATGCCCCAGATGACGTTGCTACGGATGCAGCTAAGTAGGAGAAGTTTCTGGAAGGATTGAATGATGAGTTGAGCATGCAGTTGATGGTAGCAAGCTTCAACAACTACCAGGAGTTGGTAGATCGCGCTCTTATGGTTGAAGGGAAGCAGCAGCAGATTGAAAACCGCAAGAGGAAGTATGGACAAGGGAAGTACAATTCTGGTGCTCAGCAGAAGCCACGTTTTACCCCTAAACCGGGAGGACATTTTCAGCATACCCATGGAGGATGTAGCTCGCACAATCATAATGGCCCCAAGAATGGTAATGGGAATGGAGGAAGCAACGGCCAGAACCGTACCAACCTATCAACACCAGCCAAGAGAGACCTGAGCCAAGTCACTTGCTACATGTGCCAGAAGACTGGACATTACGCCAATGAATGTCCTGAAGCCCAGAATGGAAATGGAAATGTAAGCTCTGGGAAGAAGCCGAACCCTTTCAATAGGGGCCAGGTGAACCACGTTAATGTGGAGGAGGTTGAAGCTCACCCAGATGCAGTAATAGGTAAGTTTTTGGTTAAGTGATTTACTGCACTCGTCCTTTTTGATACTGGTGCATCACATTCATACATCTCTAGGGGATTTGTGGATAAGTATAAACTGCGAACCCAAGCCCTTAGGTCACCCATGTTAGTAACCTCGCCTGGAGCAGAGTATATGGCTAGTCTCTGGTGTGATCGGTTACCATTAAGGATTTGTAACTATGTATTTCCCTCGGACCTAATAGTATTGGATTCTCAAGGATTGGATGTGATATTAGGCATGGATTGGTTATCAATGTATAGAGGGAACATTGGTTATCAATAGTATTGGATTTTCAATTTGGAATGTTATACATTAGGTCATCACTGCATATCATATTTTATTTGCTTTTGGCCTGATCCAGAAATTCTACGCAACTCAAGGACCCACGAAGAGAGTTGGGGATTTCGTTATTTTCATATTTGGGTTTCTCTCAAATTTTAAAAATAGGATCATTGATTTTATTTATTTTATTTCAATTATTTCTATAATAAAAATATGAGAGGGGGAATAAAATGACTTTCCCAAAATAAAGAAATATTGAAGGTTTAATGAAAAAAATCAAGTAAGATTTTATTTCGGAGTTTTCTCGCTATTTTACTTGAATTTAGGAAAAAATGCACGTTTTTCAAAACTCCATTTTAGGGCCAAGAAAATGTTCATCTTGTTCTAAATATTTTATTTAGACGGTGAAAATTTGTTTTGGCATTTTTAGATTTTTTTTATTTTCTAGAACTTTTCTTAGTTTCAGCGGAATTGTTTAAAAAATAAAGCTCCCGCACGCCCGACTGGGCCGAAGCCCAGCCGAGCCAGGCCGGCCCGCCTGCGCCACCGTCTCCCGCACCGGATCGGGACCGGAGTACCGATAGCCGCCGCCACCGAGTTCGGGAGGAGCATGCCTCTCGAGGCACCCCCTCCCCCAAGCCAGGACGCCCCCCTTCTTAAATAGCCGCCGCCGCCACCCCACCCCGCCGCCTCGCCTCGCCTCGCCTTGCCCCCGCAGCCGCCGAACGCCGCTGCCTGCCTCGCCGCTCGCCGCTGCCGACGCCGCCGAACCCCGCCACCGCCCGAAGCCCCGCCGGAGCCGCCGAAGCCCCGACGAGGTAGCCGCCCGCCGTCGCCCCGGTTTTCTAAGAAAAACCGAATCTTTTATTATTTTATTAGATCGGTTTTATCGGTTCTTTTATTTAGCGAGCGTTCGCTCGTTCGTTCGTTCTAACGAACACGTTCACCATTTAGTTACAGTTAACGAACATTCGTTCGTTAAACTGTTCGTCGGTTTTTCTTTTTCTCGGATTTTTCCATGATTATTTCTGATCGCGATTTCTGATCCGATTTTCGCTTTAGTTTATCTTTTCGCTTGTTTATCAGAATCAGGCGATTCAAGCGCCTGGAGTTTCGTCTCGAAACCCTCTTTCCGTTTAACCAACTCAAACAAGTTTTTGCTTTTGTAAAATTTGTCTTAGATCCAGATTAGTAAACAAAGCTTGTTTCTTTCGCCGTTTGACTTTCGTTGCTTCGTTCAATTCGATTCTTTTTGCAAACCGGAGTTCTTAAGTTGAACTTTCTGGTTAGATCTCTTATTTGAGTTTTACCCGTGCATTAGATGAGTACTTATTGTATGCTTGTTTGTTTGCGATAGAGTACCCGGAGTGCGCCGCTTGCTACTTTGAATCTCTAGGTTTCGCGGATCATCAGCAAGGCAAGTAACACTTTGATCATACCTCTTCACTACCTAGTTTTTATTGCATTAGATCAATCCTCAAACAATTGCATGATTAGGATCTGATTAATATGTGGGTTTTGGGAAGTAGATGAGGTAGTACCTATTACCTATTTTATTATCAAACCCTTGGGAGTTACTTCTACGTTTGCTTGTTATGCCATGCTATGCTATTAGACGTGGATTGGGTGAGTGTATCCATGACAGATGTGAGATTGTTAAATTAATGGTTTATTTAAGGTGGCAACTTAAACACACATCTGGGTGGATTGAGGCAACTGGGTATTCCAGCGATTGCCTGTTTTTCTTTATGGACCGCCACCCAGGCTCAAAGGGATCATGAGATTTTTCATACTAGAAACTTCCGTGTGCAGCCACAAGCTACTATCGGCTCTAGCATAGTTGACTAAGTCGTGCGAACTCTTACAGTGGCAGACTAGCAGATGTAGGTTGGTACTGTCTACCCGATCGTAAGGTGCTAGCGCTTCTGAAAGACTATGTCTCAGTCACCCGTTTCTCAAACATCATGTAGTGCGAGAATCCCAACGGAGGAGATCGAGTCTTGTGGGGAAAAGTGCGCAAACCTCTACAGAGTGTATAAACTAATCATGGTTAGCCGTGTCCCCGGTTATGGACGTCTTGAGTATCTAGTACTTGGATTATCATGTGAATATCATCATGTTACTTTAATTAATATTGTTGGGTTTTAATGTTAATGCTTATTTGGGATTGAGAGGATGTCTATCTTGTCAATGTTCAACAACCACCGTGATAGTTAAATAAAAATTTATTCCTTTGCAGTAGGGAAAAATTGGCTTTATGCAAAAACTGTAACCATGGAGCTTTCCACCAGCCATATATTCAAGTAGTATAGCTTTATTCTTTCATTGCTCTCCATGTGTTACTTTGCCAGCATATTCCATGTGCTGACCTGTTTTCGGGCTGCAACATTCATGTTGCAGACTTTTCAGACGACGAGTAAGGTGCCTTTAGGTCATGGTTCTATACTCAGTGATGCCGTTGGAGTTGATGGACTCACTTATCTTCCAAGCCTTCCGCTATTATCGTTATTAGATGGCCTTAAGCCATATTTATTGTAATAAGTTCTCTTTTGAGTCATTCGATGTAATAAGTGTGTGATTGCAACTTTGTTATAAATCCTTCAAGTACTGTGCGTGTCAGCATTACTGATCCAGGGATGACACTAAAGCACAGAGATCATACTGTTTGAGGTCTGGTCGCTACAAGATGGTATCAGAGCACACACTGACTATAGGACACGACCACTAAGCTAAAGCCCTAGATCACTACTCTCTCTTCTCATTTCCGACTCCTCATCTTTTCTGATCTTTTTAGGATGGCAGATGCAAGGAACAAGTTCACACAACCGGATGAAGAGACACCCTTTGGTCATCACTTGAAGGAAGTCAATAGATACCTGAACATTGGAGTACCAAGCTTCACCAGAACCTACAACGCCACTTTACCTGAAGAGGAGCGCTGGATGATTCAAGTTCAAGTTACAGGAAGGACTTTCATGCCCGTCACTGAGCCCATAGAGTTTTCCTTTGATGCACCAACCTGGAGTCTAGGAAAGAGCATGGAAGCCCACATCACTATGGGACACATTAGAGAAGTCTACCACAAGGATCTCAAGGATACTATCTACCAGATTCATGGGCGCCGAGATGAGCAATGGGAGATGATCAGCACCAGGAAGGATAGATCAATTGCAACTTTCATCCAGGAGTTAAACCAGCACATTCGACGCCAGGAGAACCAGATGTGTGCATGCATGATAGACCTGAAGAAGGCCATGACCAAGATCACAGAGCTGGAAGTAGAACTCAAGTCCACGCGTGATGGATATGAGGAGGAAATAGCAACACTCATGGAGAAGAACGAAGATCTGAAGAAGAAGCTAAAAGTATTCATGGGATTTCCCGCGACTGGAGGAGAAGACGAAGATTGTACTTGTCCAGAGAACTAAATCATCATCGACGACACCGACTCAGACCCAGACGATAGCGGTGATGACTATGTTGATGAAGCTGGAGCAGATATCATGGAGTCTTCATTGGAGCAGTTTTTCTAGTCGACCACCATAACAGTAGCAGTATTCCCCCATGTATCTAGTATAGCCCGAGCACTTTTGTAATGATAGATAGACCGTTGTATGCCTTGTTTGATTTGAATGAAGTGATTTTGTTTGCATTTGCCTCGTGTGCATATGGGTAGTGTTTTCTCTCTAGACCTCATTCTATTCTATATTCTCATCTTTTCTAAACCCCTAGATGCCTCTGAGACGTGACAATGGATTTGCTTTCCCATCGGAGCTCACTCAGTTAATCCAGCAGCAGAATACCTTGATGCAGTTGCTGGTCCAGAATCAGAATCAAGGGAACAACAACAACCCACCACCACCACCACCTTTTGAACACTTAACCCGTTTTCTTAGGCTGAATCCACCGGTGTTCTCCAGTAGCACCGAGCCTATAGTAGCAGATGATTGGCTTCGCAAGATTGGAAGGGAGTTAACCACTACATGATGTACTGATTCTGAGAAGGTGCGCTTTGACGCACATCAGTTGGATGGACCAGCGGCATCATGGTGGGAGAATTACACTGTCACCTACCCTATAGCCACGGTGAAATGAGACCAATTTCAGCAGGCTTTCCGTACAGCCCATGTTTCAGCAGGAGCTATGGCCATGAAGAAGCGTGAGTTTCGCAACTTGCACCAAGGAGGACAGACAGTTGGCCAGTATGTGGATGACTTTAGTAAGCTAGCATGTTATGCCCCAGATGACGTTGCTACGGATGCAGCTAAGTAGGAGAAGTTTCTAGAAGGATTGAATGATGAGTTGAGCATGCAGTTGATGGTAGCAAGCTTCAACAACTACCAGGAGTTGGTAGATCGCGCTCTTATGATTGAAGGGAAGCAGCAGCAGATTGCCGCAAGAGGAAGTATGGACAAGGGAAGTACAATTCTGGTGCTCAGCAGAAGCCACGTTTTACCCCTAAACCAGGAGGACATTTTCAGCATACCCATGGAGGAGGTAGCTCGCACAATCATAATGGCCCCAAGAATGGTAATGGGAATGGAGGAAGCAACGGCCAGAACCGTACCAACCCATCAACACCAGCCAAGAGAGACCTGAGCCAAGTCACTTGCTACATGTGCCAGAAGACTGGACATTACGCCAATGAATGTCCTGAAGCCCAGAATGGAAATGGAAATGTAAGCTCTAGGAAGAAGCCGAACCCTTTCAATAGGGGCCAGGTGAACCACGTTAACGTGGAGGAGGTTGAAGCTCACCCAGATGCAGTAATAGGTAAGTTTTTGGTTAAGTGATTTACTGCACTCGTCCTTTTTGATACTGGTGCATCACATTCATACATCTCTAGGGGATTTGTGGATAAGTATAAACTGCCAACCCAAGCCCTTAGGTCAACCATGTTAGTAACCTCGCCTGGAGCAGAGTATATGGCTAGTCTCTGGTGTGATCGGTTACCATTAAGGATTTGTAACTATGTATTTCCCTCGGACCTAATAGTATTGGATTCTCAAGGATTGGATGTGATATTAGGCATGGATTAGTTATCAATGTATGGAGGGAACATTGAATGCGCCAGTAAGTTAATTTTGCTTACGACGCCAGAAGGGAGAAGGATCAAGTATGTATCCCGGCATGTGCCGAAGAGGACTCAAGTAAATCCCTTATCATGAGTTGTGCAGGAGGAAGTACCAGTGGTGAAGGATTTCCCTGACGCATTTCCAGAGGAGTTGCCAGGCATGCCACCGGATAGAGATATTGAGTTTTTGATTGAGCTTTTGCCAGGCACAAGGCCCATATCTAAGAGACCATACAGGATGCCCACAAAAGATTTGGAGGAGATTAAGTAACAGATTAAAGAATTACTGGATAAAGGATATATTCGCCCAAGTTCTTCGCCTTGGGGATCGCCGGTACTTCTAGTGGAGAAGAAGGATGGATCGTTAAGGATGGTTGTTGATTATCGAGGATTGAATGAAGTAACAATCAAGAACAAGTACCCACTTCCGATGATCAATGATCTGTTTGATCGATTGCAAGGAGCTAAGGTATTTTCCAAGATCGATCTGCGAAAATTTGAGAGTAGGATATACCTAAGACGGCTTTTACCACCAGGTAGGGGCTGTACGAGTATACCGTTATGTCATTTGGTCTGACTAACGCACCTGCATATTTCATGAACATGATGAACAAGGTGTTTATGGAGTTTTGGATAAGTTCGTCGTGGTGTTCATTGATGATATTTTGGTCTACTCAAAGAATGAAGAGGAGCATAAGGAGCATTTGCGTTTGGTACTTGAGAAGCTCAGAGAACATCAGTTATATGCCAAGTTCAGCAAATGTGAGTTTTGGTTGAAGGAAGTTGTATTCCTCGGACACGTTATATTCGGAGAAGGTATAGCGGTAGATCCCACCAAGGTTGTCACTGTGACAAATTGGGAAGCACCAACAATAGTGGGAGAGATCCGAAGTTTTCTTGGACTTGCAGGATACTACCGGAGATTTATAGAGAATTTCTCAAAAATTGCGAAGCCTATGACAGAGTTGTTGAAGAAGGATACCAAGTTCAAATGGACCGAGGAATGTGAGGCCAGTTTCCAGGAGTTGAAGAAACGTTTGGTTACATCACCAGTGTTGATTCTGCCAGATTAGAGCAAGGATTATGAGGTGTATTGCGACGCTTCACGTCGAGGACTTGGAGCAGTGCTTATGCAGGAGGGAAGAGTTGTTTCGTATGCTTCACGACAGCTGAAACCTCATGAGTTGAATTATGCCACGCATGATTTGGAGTTAGCAGCCGTAGTGCATGCATTGAAGACTTGGAGACATTTTCTCATTGGAAACCATTATGAAGTATACACGGATCACAAGAGTTTGAAGTATATTTTCACGCAGAAGGAGCTAAATCTCAGGCAAAGGAGATGGTTGGAGCTCGTCAAGGATTATGATATGAGATTGCATTATCATCCTGGAAAGGCTAACGTAGTAGCCGATGCGCTGAGCCGTAAGAGCCATGTCAACACACTAATTACGGGAGATTTACCGAAGGAGTTAGCCGAAAACCTTCGTGAGCTATGTTTGGAGATAGTTCCAAGAGGCTATGTAGCAGCATTGGAGATTCAGTCTACTTTGATGGCTAAGATCGGAGAAGCTCACAAGACTGATAAGGAGGTTGCCTCTATAAAGGAGAAGATGAGCAAAGGAAAATTTAAAGGATTTCGTGAGGATGAGCACGAGACCCTATGGTTTAAAGACCGTGTTTATGTGCCTAATGACCCGGAGATCAGGAAGTTGATTCTGCAGGAGGCCCATGATTCACCATATTTGATTCACCCAGGAAATACCAAGATGTATTTGGATTTGAAGGATACTTTCTGGTGGACCGGAATGAAGAAGGATATTGTAGAGTATGTAGCAGTTTGTGATGTATGTCAGAGAGTAAAGGCAGAGCATTAGAAGCCAGCGGGATTGCTACAACCATTGTCGATACCCGAATGGAAGTGGGATAAGCTAGGCATGGATTTTATCACGGGATTACCTAGGACCCGTTCAGGCTATGACTCGATATGGGTTGTAGTCGATCGCTTGACGAAGGTAGCTCATTTCATCCCAGTAAAGGCCACTTACACCAGTGCTAAGTTGGCAAAGATATACATGACCAGGATTGTATGTCTGCATGGAGTTCCGAGGAGCATTGTATCAGATAGAGGAACCCAGTTTACCTCAAAGTTCTGGAATCAGTTGCACGAAACTTTGGGTACCAGGCTAGAGTTCAGTACAGCTCTTCATCCGCAGACAGATGGACAGACCAAGAGAGTCAATCAGATTTTGGAGGATATGCTGAGAGCTTGTGCGCTAGATTATGGATCTAGCTGGGACGGCAATTTTCCATATGCGGAGTTCTCTTACAACAATAGTTATCAATCCAGTTTGAAGATGGCCCCTTTCAAAGCCTTGTACGGAAGGAGGTGCATGACCCCATTGTCGTGGGATGAAGTTGGAGACCGCCAGTTGTTTGGACCAGATTTGATTAAGGAGTCTGAACAGAAGGTGAAATTGATTCGTGATAGGCTCAAGGTAGCCTAGTCCACGCAGAAGAGCTACGCAGATTCTAAATCCAAGGAGATTGTTTACGAAGTCGGAGACCGAGTGTTTCTTCGAGTATCTCCACTTCGAGGAGTTAAGCGTTTTGGAGTTAAGGGAAAGCTAGCGCCACGCTTTGTGGGACCCTACAAAGTTTTGGGACGCATTGGAGAAGTTGCTTATAAGTTGGAATTGCATGATGGATTGTCGGGAGTTCAGGACGTGTTCCACGTCTCCCAGTTGAAGAAGTGCCACGCAGAGATGGTGGACATACCGCTAAGAGATACTGTGCCGCTGGAAGCAATTCGGTTGGATAGTGATTTGACCTATGAGGAGAAACCAGTCAAGATTCTTGAGTATGCCAGCCGAGTCACCCGCAGCAAGGTTATCAAGTTTTGCAAATTTCAGTGGAGCCACCACACCGCGGATGAAGCCACCTAGGAGTGAGAGGAAGAACTGCTGAAGGACCACCCTCACCTATTTTCTAGCCAACCCGAATCTCGAGGGCGAGATTCATCTTAAGGAGGATAGGTTTGTAACATCCCAAATTTTCAATTTGGAATGTTATACATCAGGTCATCACTGCATATCATATTTTATTTGCTTTTGGCCTCATCCAGAAGTTCTACGCAACTCAAGGACCCACGGAGAGAGTTGGGGATTTCGTTATTTTCATATTTGGGTTTCTCTCAAATTTTGAAAATAGGATCATTGATTTTATTTATTTTATCTTCAATTATTTCTATAAAAAAATATGAGAGAGGGAATAAAATGACTTTCCCAAAATAAATAAATATTGAAGGTTTAATGAAAAAAATCAAGTAAGATTTTATTTCGGAGTTTTCTCGCTATTTTATTTGAATTTAGGAAAAAATGCACGTTTTTCAAAACTGCATTTTAGGGCCAAGAAAATGTTCATCTTGTTCTAAATATTTTATTTAGACGGTGAAAATTTGTTTTGTCATTTTAGATTTTTATTTTATTTTCTAGAATTTTTCTTAGTTTCGGAGAATTGTTTAAAAAAAAGCTCCCACGCGCCCGACTGGGCCGAAGCCCAGCCGAGCCAGGCCGGCCCGCCCGCGCCACCGTCTCCCGCACCGGATCGGGACAGGAGTCCCGATCGCTGCCGCCGTCCGAGTCCGGGAGGAGCACGCCTCCCGAGGCGCCCCTCCCCCAAGCCAGCATGCCCCCCTCCTTAAATAGCCGCCGCCACCCCACCCCGCCGCCTCGCCTCGCCCCGCCCCGCCGCCGCAGCCGCCTTGCCGCCGCAGCCACCGCACGCCGCCGCCTGCCGCACCGCTTGCCGCCGACGCCGCCTCACCCCTCCACCGCCCGAAGCCCTGCCGGAGCCGCCGGACTTCGCCGGAGCCCCGACGAGGTAGCCGCCCGCAGCCGCCCCGGTTTTCTAAGAAAAATCGATTCGCTTTTTTGAAAACCCTAGGTCTTTTTTTATTTTGTTAGATCGGTTTTATCAGTTTTTTTATTTAGTGAGTGTTCTCTCGTTCGTTCGCTCTAACGAACGCGTTCACCGTTTAGTTACAGTTAACGAACATTCGTTCGTTAATCTGTTCGTCAGTTTTTCTTTTTTTCTGATTTTCAGTGATTATTTCTGATCGCGGTTTCTGATCCGATTTTCATTTTAGTTTATCTTTTCGCTTGTTTATCGGAATCAGGCAATTCAAGCGCCTGGAGTTTCTTCTCGAAACCCTTTGTCCGTTTAACCAACTCAAACAAGTTGTTGCTTCTGTAAAATTTGACTTAGATCCAGATTAGTAAACGAAGCTTGTTTCTTTCGCCGTTTAACTTCCGTTGCTTCGTTCGATTTGATTCTTTTTGCAAACAGGAGTTCTTAAGTTGAACTTTCTGGTTAGATCTCTTATTTGAGTTTTACCCGTGCATTAGATGAGTACTTATTGTATGCTTGTTTGTTTGCGATAGAGTACCCGAAGTGCGCCGCTTGCTACTTCGAATCTCTAGGTTTCACGGATCACCAACAAGGCAAGTAACACTTTGATCATACCTCTTCACTACCCAGTTTTTATTGCATTAGATCAATCCTCAAACAATTGCATGATTAGGATCTGATTAATATGTGGGTTTTCGAAAGTAGATGAGGTAGTACCTATTATCTATTTTATTATCAAACCCTTGTGAGTTACTTCTACGTTTGCTTGTTATGCCATGCTATGCTAGTAGACGTGGAATGGGTGAGTGTGTCCATGACAGATATGAGATTGTTAAATTAATGGTTTATTTAAGGTGGCAACTTAAACACACATCTGGGTGGACTGAGGCAACTGGGTATTCCAGCGATTGCCTGTTTTTCTTTATGGACCACCACCCAGGCTCAAAGGGATCATGAGATTTTTCATACTAGAAACTTCCGTGTGCAGCCACAAGCTACTATCGGCTCTAGCATAGTTGACTAAGTCGTGCGAACTCTTACAGTGGTAGACTAGCAGATGTAGGGGGTGTAGGTTGGTACTGTCTACCCGATCGTAAGGTGCTAGCGCTTCTAAAAGTCTATGTCTCAGTCATCCGTTTCTCAAACATCATGTAGTGCGAGAATCTCAACGGAGGAGATCGAGTCTTGTGGGGAAAAGTGCGCAAACCTCTACAGAGTGTATAAACTAATCATGGTTAGCCGTGTCCCCGGTTATGGACATCTTTAGTATCTAGTACTTGGATTATCATGTGAATCTCATCATGTTACTTTAATTAATATTGTTGGCTTTTAATGTTAATGCTTAATTGGGATTGAGAGGATGTCTATCTTCTCAATATTCAACAACCACCATGATAGTTAAATAAAAATTTATGCCTTTGCAGTAGGGAAAAATTGGCTTTATGCAAAAACTGTAACCATAGAGCTTTCCACCAGCCATATATTCATGTAGTATAGCTTTATTCTTTCATTGCTCTCCATGTGTTACTTTGCCAGCATATTCCATGTGCTGACCTGTTTTCGGGCTGCAACGTTCATGTTGCAGACTTTTCAGATGACGAGTAAGGTGCCTTTAGGTCATGGTTCTATACTCAGTGATGCCGTTGGAGTTGATGGACTCACTTATCTTCCAAGCCTTCCGCTGTTATCATTATTAGATGGCCTTAAGCCATATTTATTGTAATAAGTTCTCTTTTGAGTCATTCGATGTAATAAGTGTGTGATTGCTACTCTGTTATAAATCCTTCAAGTACTGTGCGTGTCAGCATTACTGATCCAGGGATGACACTAAAGCATAGAGATCAGACTGTTTGAGGTCTGGTCGCTACACCCACCCCCCTGGGCGCGCCCCCCGACCATGTGGGCCCCTGGCAGGCCTACGGTGCCCATCTTTGGTTATATGGTGTCTTTTACCCTGGAAAAAAAATCAAGAAGAAGCTTTCGGGATGAAGCACCGCTGTCTCGAGGTGGAACCTGGGCATAACCAATCTAGGGCTCCGACGGAGCTGTTATGCCGGGGAAACATCCCTCCAGGAGGGGGAAATCGTTGCCATCATCATAACCATCGATCCTCTCATCGAGAGGGGGTTAATCTCCATCAACATCTTCACCAGCACCATCGCCTCTAAAACCCTAGTTCATCTCTTGTATTCGATATTGGTCCCAAAACCCTAGATTGGTACCTGTGGGTTGCTAGTAGTGTTGATTACTCCTTGTAGTTGATGCTAGTTGGTTTATCCGGTGGAAGATTATATTTTCAGATCCTTAATGATAATTAATACTCCTCTGATTATGATTATGAATATGCTTTGTGAGTAGTTACATTTGTTCCTGAGGACATGGGAGAAGTCTTGTTATAAGTAATTATGTGAATTTGGTATTCGTTCGATATTCTGATGAGATGTATATTGTCTCTCCTCTAGTGGTGTTATGTGAACATCGACTACATGACACTTCACCATATTTGTGCCTAGGGGAAGGCATTGGGAAGTAATAAGTAGATGATGGGTTGCTAGAGTGACAGAAGCTTAAACCCTAGTTTATGTGTTGCTTTGTAAGGGGCTGCTTTGGATCCATATGTTTCATGCCATGGTTAGGTTTACCTTAATTCTTCTTTCATAGTTGCGGATGCTTGCGAGAGGGGTTAATCATAAGTGAGAGGCTTGTCCAAGGAAGGGCAGCACCCAAGCACCTGTCCACCCACATATCAAATTATCAAAGTAACGAATGTGGATCATATGAGCATGATGAAAACTAGCTTGACAACAATTCCCATGTGTCCTCGGGAGCTCTTTGCTTTATATAAGAGTTTGTCCAGGCTTGTCCTTTGCTACAAAAAGGATTGAGCCACCTTGCTGCACCTTGTTTACTTTTATTACTTGTTACCCATTACAATTTACCCTATCACAAAACTATCTGTTACCGATAATTTCAGTGCTTGCAGAGAACACCTTGCTGAAAACTGCTTGTCATTTCCTTCTGCTCCTCGTTGGGTTCGACACTCTTATCAAAAGGATCATGATAGATTCCCTATACTTGTGGGTCATCATCGGCCCGTGAGCTGTTTGGTACGTTTCAGGCCCAACCTACTTTTCAGCCTACTAAAATCCCATTGAATTTTCTTGCGAAAATAGGGCCGGCGGTTTACTCGGCCTATTAAAGGCCCGAAACTACAAGTGGGCCAGTTTACATTTAGGCATGTTAACGAACAAAGATGATTAGGCCCATGATGCAGATCATGCATAGTGATTTGCATGACGGCCTGATTATGTACCGTAATTTTACGGTTTGTCCGGTTTACTACGAAGACAGGATATATATATAGTAAAATAACTGCAGCATCGTGAATAAGAAAAAAACCTAGACTATACGATAAAGAAATTATGGCATATTACATCCACTGCGCATCAAAGTTCGCCACTATGATAATAAAGCACAAGAAGACAACAAATTACATACACTGGGCATCAAAGATCGCCACCACTGCAACTAAACACACCGACAAAATAATATACAAAACCGACAGCACTTCAATAGAGTTCAGGAAAGGTTAGCCCTGCTCGGGAGCTGCAGCGCAAGCAGCTGAGCAAGTTGATGAGACTGCGCTTGTTTGACGCTTATATCCTCCTCAGTCTAAAAGAGAAACAAGGAGAGAGATGGCAGGTTTTGCACATATAAGTATCAGTGCTGACAATTCATCACATTTCTTATTGCCGAATAAAGTGATGCAATTTAAAATAGCATTAACACAATATGGTATTATTGAGGTTAAGACATGACAGGAAATGACATTGTGAAGGAGTTGGCAACTTAACGACACCACTAGATTACAGATCAAGAACTCATAAGTATCAATGGTTAGTGTGCTGTCAATTTATCCCATTTCAGATTGGCAAATAAAGAGACGGTTTAAATAATAGTAGAATGATATGACATTGTTCATAGTTAAGACATTGCAGAATATGACATTGAGATGTAGTGGGTAGGTTCACCACACCACTGGATTACGGATCAAGAACAGAAACATACATGCAGTGCAAAAGAACATCACTTGCTCTGTATAGTTGAATTAAAATGGTATGAAGAACGAACTTGGTTGTACAACTGAAAACTTAAATTGAGAAGGATGAACTTTTGTTTATGAACTACATAATAAACTTTAAACATGCAATTTGATGCAAACACCAAAAATAAACAGCTATTGCAGTCATGCCTAACCAAATATACACAACAAAGTTTGAAGGCTTGTGAAGGACAAACTTACATTAGTGGTGAATACATGCTCTATAGAGCCCTTGTCCATGCTGATGGGACGGGGGGCAATTCAAGAAGTTTACCACTAAATCTTCTTCATAAGCATTGCCTTTATTCTACATTTTGTTAAGAGTAAATATAGATGTGATAATATAAGAAAAAATGGAGAATGTTTAAGATAAGATGAAGAGTGATGCTAAATAACCAAGTAGCTATAAATGTAAGTACATCGATATAGGAAAAAGGTATAGCCAAGAGCAATGCAGAGCCAAACTTCTTCAGTACCATTGGTGTTATCCAACCTTATGGTAAGAGTAAATATAGATCTGATGTGTAGAAAACGGAGAGCAAAGGAAAATAAGCTGCAGAGTGATGGTACATGAACAACGAATTGTCAACATAAGTACACCGATAAAGGACAACATGTACTTACAAGAACAATGCAGAGCTAAAGATTTTCATTGGCATTGGATATATTCTACACTAATGTAACCATTCATATAGATCAGATAATTTGGAGCGAACAATTTATAAGCAAGCTATCATGCATACTACTGTCACATAATGAACCAGGTATGAATGCAAGTACAGTGATACAGGACAACAGGTACTAACAAGAGCAAAGCAGCGGGCAGCATATTTGCGATATCCTGACGTCCTTTTCAAACCGGAATTCTTCTTCAAGCAAATTTCCTGCAAAAGAGATCTGTAAGGCACATGCGGAAAAGTAGAGGTTCATTGTCATGTGATATCATAGACAGTACCTCATCCTGGGAACGAGACCAGTGCATAACAAGGTTTTTCCATTCAATGTCTTCTAAATTTAGCACATGAGACTTCATTAGAAATTCGTTTATAGAATTTCCATCAAAGTGTGATTTCCTCAGGTAACACCGATACTATTGCAACGCTTCCTTGAAAAGCACAAACAAGCTTTGCTCAGCATGACTATCCAGATTGACCCTCGCCTACATACAACAATGTAATGTAAATCATTGATGTGTTCAATCAGCAAAAAATAAGAAAATAATCACCATGAATAATAGCACTTACACGTAAGTGGGACAGGAATATGTGAAAATGGTGTTTGTCTTCAGTATAATCTTCCCATGATGGGAATATATGCATGTAGTCCCTAACAACATTGAAAGCATTGTCTTTTAAACTGGGAATAATTGGAATGGGGTTCCAATCTGTAGGAATTGGCCATCTCTGCAGTTGGGATAGGTCTTTGGTCGGTGGACTTGCTATACTTTTTACCAGAGTGGGATTTTTCTGTGGTACGGCTGGTGCTATATATGGCAACTAAAATCGGCATACCTTTTGCTGGAGTGCAGGTCCTGTGTGGTGGGGCTAGTGGTGTGGCCAGTAAAGTATGGGTACGGTCTGCTGGAGTCGGTCCTATGTTTTGTGTCACTGGTTGTAGAGCCAATATAAGTGGGGTGTTGTCTGATTTCTCCGGCACCACCATGTTTTTCAAGGACTTTGCTGGTGCTCCTTCAGGTTCGGCAATCACCCTCTTCCTTTTTGATGTCTGATGCACAAGAACAACATTTGAGTGAAAAAACATGGTATGATGACAGATGGAATATGTATTGATAATAGATGGGCATGGCATCTTGACATATATGATGAGTAAACTAAGCAGATGGTGGTGCAACAAAGTATAAGAAATGCAAGACACCTTATGCAAGATACGCGCAATCAATAAAACCTTGCCAAATTACAACATGCACCTTCATGGGTGAACAGGATAGGCCATCTGCCTTTGACTCCTCGAGGTCAGAATAGTCATTAGGATCATATTCTGAACAAGAATCTACAGGTGCGGAGCGTATGCGTTTCATTGCATCCAGAATGACACTCAATGCCTTGGTGCCAATTTTGTAAGTCGTTGCAGTGTTCCACAATATTCTTCTGATGCGCAGATTTTGATATTCACTGTGATTATGTATAATATCTAAGAAGCATGAGAACATAAATAGTAGTGAGATTTGTTTTGTAATGTAGAGGATATTCTAATATAGGGGCGCCCTGTAAAACCTTGTGTGCTATCATTGGATTCTGATGAGAGAGCCCATGTGTGTTGTAATATGGTGCGTGCATAATCTGGCACAAGTACACAAAAAAACAGGCTCCACAAGTAAGGGTAGTTGGCAGATGATAGGTTCATAATATACTATATAGAGAGTTTATTGCCAAACCATGATAACAAGAGCACACAACAACTAGGCAGATCGTAGTGTACATAACAGGGGTACACCATAACCAGGATATATAAATCGGGAAAGTGGAACTGGCTAGAAAATACAGTGTTGTATTGCCGCTACTAATTGAAAGCCTATCGATCATGTATAGGCCAGCTCTATCAGCTGTTGACTACAGATGCCCCTGCTCCCCTTCCTGACAAGGAACATACTGTACGTACTAAATACAAAATAACAAAAGAGGAACATGTTAAAGAACAGAAGAGGAAGCATATTCTTGAGGTTCCGCTCCTTTGCATACAATGTTGGTTTCCCACTCATGATGAATCACATCGCCCAAAGAAATGCAATTCCATGCTATCTCTTTGTATGTGGCCACATGCATTTGGAAAATTAAGTGGGAGCATTACCTAACCAATTAAATGTGTGCCTGTTAACTAATATCAGTATCATATCACAACTCATGGAAGAATTAAGGTTTGGACTTATGATTAGTGTGTTGTTTAGCTTCAAGAGTGGACTGCTTCTAGTGTGACACAAGGCAGCTACACAGATCATAGTGTAGATATAATGGTAAAACCGTTAGCATCACAAGTAAAATCAGCAGTGGAACCTGCTGGAAAATATAGGCTACTATTGCCGGTACGGCTAGAAAGGCTTCGGATACCAGCTCTCTTCAACTGAAGGTGTGGTATTGTTAATACCAGCTCTCTACACTGCAAATGTCCTTGCTCCTCTTCACTACAAGGAACATATTGTACTGCTATCATACCCCCTCCATTCCAAAATATAACTCTTTGTAGAGATTTCCACTATGGATCACATACAGATGTATACAGATACATTTTAGAGTGTAGATTCACTCATTTTGCTCCATATGTAGTCCATGGTGGAATCTATACAAAGACTTGTATTTAGGAACGGAGAGAGTACTTATTAAAGAAGAAGGGAATAGGAACATGCTAAAGAAGAGCAAGCATATTTTGGATAATAAAATGTTCGTTGCGCAGTGCCCACACATGATGAACCAGAGCGCATTAAGAATGCAACTCCCTGCTATCTCTCTATATGTGGTGCACATGCTTTTTGAGAGTAAAAGTAGGAACATTAGCTGACCAATTAAACGTTATCTGTTTTAGTAATATCAGCATCATATCAGATTCGTATTTGAGCAACAAGTTTGGAATTATGAGTGGCACGTTGTTTAGATTGATGGATTCAGGAGCAATGCTAAGCAGCTATAATGATGGTACTGAAATATAAAGGAATGTCTGCATGCAAGTCGCGTGACTTTTGTCATTTGGGTCAGTCGACCATTTCAGGCGGTTGGATGAAGATCCTACATCTCCTAACCCTTCTTCTGCCTCGTCTCTGATTCTTCCCATATAGAACACCGCACGGGCTGCCGGCCGACCCC